>NC_054699.1:5475196-5775196 GCF_016097555.1 Gigantopelta aegis
GAAACCACTTATCACAGAAACAATCGACAGTCATTAAACACATTTAAAATTCCACAGATGCCCCCTTCACCGAAAATAGTTCTAACACATAATAAAATAAACAAACGAAAAAAAGAAAAGAAACTTACATGAAACTTGTAAACCGATTAAATATTATTTAATGCAAATTTAATAACCCCTCTAAATATTAATGGGATAGTCCAGTTTGACTGAAAAGTCGGAAGGTTACTGGATAGATGATTAGAAATTGGTTTCCACGTTGGGGTAAGGGAATTTACGTGAATACCGAACCGAAGCCAAGGATAGACACAAACTGACCCTGCTCTTCACAAACCTCCTTTGTAGATACACCTGTAGTAGAAGGACTTGAGCAACAGCAGCGACAATGGCCACGACGTCGAAAGCCGAGATGGAAGGTGAGAAGTGAAGTGTATTTTAGACTCTTCTTTTTTTTTCTTTTTTCTTTTTTCTTTTTTGAAATTCTTTAAGAATGACGCATTTTTCTCCAGAGCGCCATGTTACTGTTTAATCATTAACAGTTCTTTATATAAAGAAACTGTTTTGTTTTATATGACGACCCCACTGGAGAATATTGGATTAATCATTGGTTATTGGATGGCTAACATTAATTTTGAAAATCCTGTCACACTGAGGAAATCCACTATTCCCTCCCCCATCTCATTAAATCTTTTAGATGCTGCCAGACTGGCGTAGGAAGGGGGGGGGGGGGCACTTTTCAGATATTTTGCTTTATATTTGCTTTATAATAGTGTAATAGTGTGTAAATATAAAAGTTTGCCCCCACCCCCCCATTTTGGCACCTTCCTACGCTCGTGATGCACTTTTAGTCAGGGCAGCATACTCTAGATATTAAGAATTCATTTTTTTAAATGAAGAATTGATTACAGGCCCATTTACTCGAAGATTTAGGGTTTTTTTAACGCTGTTTAAAACACCGTCTGTGTACGCACAGTAAATTCGTTTTTCCTATCAGAAAAAAATATAGTTCTTAAATGTACTTGGGCCTGTTAGTGTTAATACATCGTATGGAATGTCTGTCTAAAACACAGCTTCTTGTTCGAAACAGTGATTTTTCTTTTCACATCTAATCATGTAAAAAAAAAAAAAAAAAAAAAAAAAAAAATATATATATATATTATATATATTTATATATATATATATATCTTTAAAATCTTACGTAGCGATGAGAAAAGACTTGTGTTCATCATATGTATAAATGTTCTGAACTGATGATTGTAACATCAAAGCAAACTATCATTAAAATATGAGTGCGTGTGCCAAATAAAAGGATCGCTTTAATACCATGTCTTCAGCTTTTGCGGACATTGGGGCAACAAATACAGAATATATGGACACGATGGAAAGAAAGGAATCTTGTATTTAACGACGCGCTCAACACATTATAATTACGGTTGTATGGCGTCGGAAATGTGATCAAGGACCACACGGATACTGAGAGAGAGAGAGAGAGAGAGAGAGAGAGAGAGAGAGAGAGAGAGAGAGAGAGAGAGAGAGAGAGAGAGAGAGAGAGAGGAAAACCCGCTGCCGCCACGAATGGGCTTTCGTTTTGCTTAGCAGCAAGGGATCTTTTATATGCAGCATCCCATCGACAAAATAGTACACAGTACGGCCTTTATTATACCAGTTGTGTGATCTTTTATATACAGCGTCCCACATACATGATAGTACATACCATTTGTTACACCAGTTGAGGAGCACTGGCTGGAACGAGAAATAACCCAATGGGTCGACTTGAAGGGGATCGATCCCAGACCGACATCGCATCAAGCGAGCGCTTTACCACTGCCATATGTTCCGCGATGATATATCAGTTTCAGCGTTTGAAAACATTAGGTCGATCACAAACATATTGAAACAGTCTAAAGAAAAAAAAATCAGTTGTTGCTTATTATTATAATTTAGTTATAAAGACTTTATTTTTCAATGGCTAAAAGTTTCCCTTTCCTCTTTAAAAATCCATACCGCAGTTAATGGCATTAAGACGGACGTGTTTACAATATTAGACTTTTTTCTTTTGTAAATAATCGTTTTTATTACAGAGTTATTGGACTGAAAATAGTATTATTTGCTCGTTTAGCTGCGATTTCTATGTCAATCAAGGTTCTGTTTATTCGCGGATTGTTTTTTTTGTTTACAACAGATGGCGTTATTATCCGTCTGGTAGGTCCGCACTAAATGTTTTGCCCAGCACGTGCACAGCTGTTGTAGACTAATGGTTTTTCAATAAGTATTTCTTAACATCGAGATTCTTCTTGATTTCATTTCCTTATAGTATCAGCAGAAGCCGTCTAGTCGTGGCGCGGGGGAGTATGCAATGGGAAGCAGGTTTGTCTGCGCGTGGGTGGGTGAGAAGCGTGCCGTCGCGCAGAGAGAGAGAGAGAGAGAGAGAGAGAGAGAGAGAGAGAGAGAGAGAGAGAGAGCAAGAGAGAGATAGAGAGTTACAGACGGAGAGATAGAGAGGGCGATAGACATATCATACATAGCGAGAGAGAAATGAAATCGGGAGAGGCAGAGATAGGAGAGAGAGACACGCACACCAGTGGCGTAGCCCCCCCCCCCCCCCAATCCCGGGAAATATTTACCTTTTGGCTTATTAATAACATTAAAAAGGTTCCTGTGTCATATCTCACTACACAGGTGCCCCCCCCCCCCCCCCCCCCGTACAAAAAATCCTGCCTACGCCACTGACAGACACAGGAGAGTGGGGTGAGAGAGACGGAGAAATAGACAGAGAGAGAGAGAGAGAGAGAGAGAGAGAGAGAGAGAGAGAGAGAGAGAGAGAGAGTTTGAAGCCACACTGTATCAGTAATAGGCATGCATATTAAACATACAATTCTATAATACTGTTCGAAACATTTTAAAGGAGCATCATCCAGTAACTTAAATACATCTCGACGCTGGGGTATAAAGTGACTCATAATGCACACAAGATTAAAAAAAGAAATAATAAAAATTAAATGTAAAAAAAGTCACACACAACAACAACAACAACAACAACAGAAAACAACAATAACGACAACATAAAACAACAACAACAACAATATCAACCACTACCCGGCAACTTCCTATCTAGCTAGTCTTTTTCATGTCTTTTTTTCGTTCAGAATTACCAAATGTTTTACATCGAATAGCTGAAGATTAATTAATCAATGTGCTCCAGTGGTGTCGTTAAAACAAAACAAACTTTTAACTTTATATTATATGGTACGAAATACATATGTTTTTTGACTATACAAAAATTACACAGGTCAAAATTGCATTAAATAAAGTTCATGAATCATTTGTGATAAAAACCTGCTAAGATAATAACAATAGCAAACAAATTGACCAAAATGTCTACTGCCCTTAATTAATTTTGTTGAGTATATGTTATGCTAGTCTCAGACTACCAACTGCCAGCAGAAAGTTGGCCAACATTCTGCTCTCACTTCTACGACTGTCCAATTGCTAGTCTGATTGCTCTTACTACTCGATTTTGGTCGTATAACCCATTAGTTGTTAATCTGAGCGCTCTTACAATTCGAGTTTCGTCATATAACCCATTAGTTGTTAATATGAGCGCTCTTACAACTCGATTTTGGTTGTATAACCCATTAGTTGTTAATCTGAGCCCTCTTACAACTCGATTTTGGTTGTATAACCCATTAGTTGTTAAATCTGAACCCGTCGTATTAGTTGTTAATCTGAGCGCTCTTACAACTCGACTTCGTCGTATAACCCATTAGTATAACCCATTAGTTGTTAATCTGAGCGCCCTCTTACAACTCGATTTCGTCGTATAACCCATTAGTCGTATAACCCATTAGTTATTAATCTGAGCGCTCTTACAACTCGATTTTTGTCGTATAACCCATTAGTTGTTAATCTGAGCCCTCTTACAACTCGATTCTCGTTGTATAACCCATTAGTTGTTAATCTGAGCGCTCTTACAACTCGACTTTCGTCGTATAAACCATTAGTTGTTAATATGAGCGCTGTTACAACTCGATTTTCGTTGTATAACCCATTAGTTGTTAATCTGAGCGCTCTTACAGATCGATTTTCGTCGTATAACCCATTAGTTGTTAATATGAGCGCTCTTACAACTCGATTTTCGTCGTATAAACCATTAGTTGTTAATATGAGCGCACCCGTCGTAAGTCGGGGGTTGCGGAAATTACAATGCAACCGTCGAGTTGACCAACTTTCTGCTGGTAGTTGGTAGTCTGAGCCTAGTATTAGATATCCAGTAGCCCTGGGGTGCACAAATCAGTTGTCCGCGCGCCCGGGACAATCCAAATATGTTGCGGGCAACCATTCTTTGTCAAACAGTTGCCTCGACGGGCAACCAAGAAAATCATAAAACAAGTAAAATGAAAAACAAAACCTTCCCGACACTCGGACAGTCACGGGCAATTCAAAAGTATCGAAACTGATAACTTGACTGACAGGCATTATAAATATCCACCCTAACGCTGCCATCCACTCAGCGTCTACCGTGCATGATTTTGACGAGTTCAATGCAGACAGATACCTTTCAAATGGTGGCTATTAGCAAAGGGCACAAGACATGTGAAAGGCCACAAACTACACCAACAACCATCCAGTTCTGAGCTAAAAATTTGGCTAAGCCATTTTCTATCTTCCGATGTGAACAATCGGTTACATAATCTATCCAACACCTAACATATAATAATAATAACAAATATTAACAAGGATTTCGCGACTGGTAACGAGAAGCGGTGTCATCAAGAATTCAGCATAACAATGTTTGCTTATTTTAATAATCACAGTTATTAATTTTAACGGCAACATGTATGCAAGAAAAGTCTGAAAAATCTGTAGCGTATTCTTTTAGCTCTGTAAAGTCTTTGAGCCAAAGTAATAAAAACGAACCGAAATTGCGTGTCAGTTTCAATACATATGCTAGTTCAGGGCCAAAGACAAGTAGGTTAGGGCCGAGTTCAGGTAGACCGAGCAAAACAAAAACGTCCTCTAAACTAGTTTATGCGCTTCACGTTAAACCCAATGTCCACGTCGGGAACCAATCGCATAGTTCGCGAACGTTTGGAAAACGTTCGTTGGCTGTTCTCAGTGTCGCATATAGGTCATGCTTGACAGTCAGCCGAGCCTTGCACGTGTCAAAAGACATTATTACAGACATTAAACAATACGAGTACACGCAAGTAAATCTTGATGTAAATTTGTGAGGAAAAAACCCACCACCAAATAGTTGTTCGCATTAATGAATACTTAATTGCTGTTTCGTTTGTTTATTTCCGTTGTCTTTGTTAATTTCGCACTCATGCATTTCGCGATCGCGGGAAAGGAACATGCAGTATTTATACAAATTGCGGTTAAACGTACACTGAATACAATTAGTTTACAATAATCATGATATTTGTTAGATAAAATATTATATAAATTTGTTGACTGTGAGGTGACATATCAAAAGTTAGCTAAATTTTAAAAAGACCGTAAAATTTGAATTCATTATCTTTTTAATCAAAACCTTTTGACGTAAATGGATAGTTGTCATAACGTGAATTCTTAGGCTACGTATTTTACAAGCTGAAATCAACAACAAGCATTTAACACGACGCGGAAATCAACAAAATGGCGCAAATTACGAAATTGTTGGGGTGTGGAATAGATGGGTTATTTTAAAATACAATTAAAAACAGTTCAAACCAAAATAAAGATTGCTATTTTACAGAAATAATGAGCACTGTTTAAAAAAAGAAGAGTATTGCCTCTCAGATTTTTATTAATGCCATAGGCCTTAGAATTTTGGGTGTGTTTGCAGAGGGCATTGGCTTCCAACTCTGCATATCTCCCCTCACCCACTGAAAAATCAAAGTAATATATTAACTGCCCCTACCCCCATTGCTGTCTTTGATTTTGATCGGGGATAATTTTGTTATTCAGATGTATTCCAGTTTGTACATAATTAGCTGAAAAAGATACAAGTTTCATATTCATATATAAATACTCTATACAGTACTACACAAAACAATTTTGGCTAAAACATTTTCATTATGGCAAATAAAAATCCCATTTGGCAACAGGTATTTTTAATCTTGGATGAGCCCTGAGTTCATCAAGTATTATGACTGACTGTAGTGGGTTTCCTCTGATTACTACGAGTCAGAATTAGTAAATGTTTGACATCCAATAGCCGATGATTAATTAATCAGTGTGCTCCAGTGGTGTCGTTAAACAAAACAAACTTTTTTTTCAGCCTAAGCGAAGATGAGCTGTAGATAAATAATGTTAAAAAAGAAATAAAACTAAACTGATAAGTAATGATAATAATAAAAACATTTTAAATTTCAGTTTCATTTTAAAGACAGTTCAAAATTATATTTATAAAACGTTTTATGAAATATGTGGGAAACCAAGAGATGATGTTGGGCAACCAAACTTCAGCTACTGGTTGCCCACCGGGCAACTATCACAATTTCACATTTGTTCACCCCCGAGTAGCCGTAGTTTAAAATGTGCTGAGGTGTGAAATATAAATTTATTTTTTCTCTACTTTCTGGACGAAGTATCTAAATATTAGTAGCCATACGCTAAGTATGGTTTCCATTAAAACTTCCATTCTGGCGTGAAGTCAGAGGATAAGGTCGGTATGGGCGTGTTCGAAATTTCCGTGGTACATAAGCACGTTAAACCAGTTACCCTGACATACACCCCCTCAAATATACATTCTTGGAAGAAATCCGCTACATTTTTCCATCATGCTTTTAAAACGCACTTTTTCACATACAGAACATCACATACCACGAGCTTTTATATATTAGTTGTGGGGGGAAATCTAATAAAAAAAATCTACAAAAAACTCCACAAAACAAAACAAAAAGCCACAAAAAGCAATATTTAAGAAACACACACACAATTTACTTCCCCCACCCTCGGAAATAAATAAATTAGCGAATGGGTCCATCGAGGGGATTCGTAACATGCTACATATTCTACGGAAACAAATCTTTACACACCAAATTGGCCGTAGATAAAATATTGTGCGGTGTCGTTAAACAAAAAATCCTTTCCTTCGCCACCTCCCTCTCCACTCCAATCCTTCAGAGTTCTCGCTGACATGATGGATCGGCAGGAAACGACTCTTGGTGTAAGTTACGAGTTGTTAATAAGAATCTAATTACGTCATTAAAAGGCAGTTTCCTTTATGAGCTGTGTGGAATGACTTTTGCCGCGCTTTCTAATTGCACGTAGCAGGAGCTGTCAGATGTTCCTGTATATCTCGTCACACTGCGCTACTTAGCAGAACACTTGGCTGGCCCATATCTGACAGAGGAGCAACAGGCAGTAAAGGATCTTCTCGGGAGTGGCTGTCCTCTTATAGACGAGGCACTAGATAGAGATTCATGGGATCAACGACTATTTGGTCAAGTGCCCATTCGACTCTGCATTGTTTACCCTGACCATGCAAGTGGGATGAAATCTCCAATAAAGGATTTCCTCGGGAGTGGCTGTCCGCCTATAGACGAGGTACTAGATAGGGATTCATGGAATCAACCACTATTTTACCAAATGCCCATTCGACTCTGCATTGTGCAAGACCATGCAAGAGGGATGACATCTCCAGTAAAGGATCTCCTCGGGAGTGGCTGTCCGCCTATAGACGAGGCACTAGATAGGGCTATTAGGAATCAACCACTATTTTCCCAAATGCCCATTCGACTCTGCATTGTGCAGAGATACTACTCTGACCATGCAAGAAGGATGAAATCTCCAATAGAGAAGGGAGAAGACAAAGTCAGAGGTACGTGCTCGTGCTGAGAAGAGTTGACAAAAATTCGAGAGATGTTTGATAATTTGTCAAATATTTCCTATATTGAACTGATGATAGAATCGATGGTCAAGGATACTATAAATAAACTTTCCGAAAAATTAAAGACAGAAATATGTCAGGAAGTAAGACAGGAGATTGGAAAAGTAGAAGAAAAAACCTACTTTCTGTCAAATGAAAACAGTAAACTACATTCTGAACTGAATCTCTACAAAAGTAAGATTAAAGAAATGAACGATAGGCTAGACAAATGTGTAAAACAGACAAACACGGCAATACAAATGGCGAACAGGAATGAACAGTATTCGCGTAAGCGAAATGTAAAATTATTGGGTATCCCAGAGGGAAAAGATGAAAACATTATGGATACGTTTATTGACATAATTAAAAGTGTTGATGTGGATATCGACCCAAACGACATCCAAGCCATTCACAGATTGCCGGTGTAAAAGAAACGCAGGTCCGTAGGAACAGTAGTCCTATCGGACCTCCATAGCTTAGGAACCATAGTCCTACCCGGACTTTCATACCTGGTTTATTTTAAAGTTGTTTTTATCCTAGGACTTGTATTCCTACGGACTTGCATTCCGTTTTCACCGGGACAAGATATGTCTCAGCCGCGTACCCGTGATCGTGAAGGTTTTTTTTATTCAGATACCAAGCTGAAAGTAATCAGACTACGAAGCTTGTCCGAGAGAAACACAAAGTCCGGATCTCAGACGACGTCACACGTTTAAATGTGCTACTGATGGACAGACTGCGCTCGAACGAACAAATTTCGGATGCTTGGTTTTTCAACGGCAGTGTGTTTGCTGTGAAAGACTGAAAAAAGAAAACATTTGACTTGTCTGACCAAATATAAATACCAGCACTTATTAGGAAACTATGAGATACCCCGTCGGGGTGTTGTTGTTTTTTCTTTTGTTATAATCTAGAATAATATAATGCATCGAGGACATAGGTGTGTGTGCACGCCACGTGATTAATGTTCATACACAATTAGTGGGTGTGTAGTGCGGTTGCGCTTACAGTTAAGATGAAATAATATAAATCACAGGTACCGAGTGTATGACGCAATTCTTTAACTATAATAATATACCTTTGGAACATTTACATAGTCTACAGTTTCATTTTATATAATCCTGCTGAATGCGATCTTAAATCCAGGTTAGGTGGCCTTTACCCACAGATTAAATAACTTATTTTATATCTAACTGGTGTGCACACAATTATTATGAATGTGACAATGGGGCTTATAAAGTCATCAAATGCGGTAATAGTACTATACAGGGTACAGTCGCCAGATACAATGTCCAGTTCAGGACAAGAATACGGACAGTGGTTGAGATGTCTGTGTAGCTATACATGGGTGTAAGTGCACTATTTGTAAGTGTATTATTTGTACGTGCACTATTTGTAAGTGCACTATTTGTAGGAGTGTCATTAAATATGTACGTGCATACATGTATGCTTGAATGTACATAAGTATTATGTATATAGGTATCAGGGTGTGTATGAGAGTATGCATGTATGTATGTATGTATTGATGTATGAATATCTATATATTGTATGATGTCCAGTTTGCCTGTTACATACATAGATATTAACGCAAAGGCGCAGGGGATAATTAAATCCTTTCTGGCTTCACAAATTATCCCATGCCGTTGCTGGGACTCGAAACTGTGGCACCGATTCTTACGGAAATTGCAAGACTAACCACGATGCGCTCTGAACTATCGAAGCTTCCATAAAAAGGAAGCTCTTTAACTCAACCATATGCATGGGGCCTACAATCTACGCGGTCGATCCCGCTTACGTGCGTGAACCAGTGGGCAGACCTGGCACTGGCTAGTATGTATTGATGTATGAACATCTATATATTGTATGTATGTCGAGGTTGACTGTTACATACATAGATATTAACGCACTGGCGCAGGAGATAATTAAATCCTTTCTGGCCTCACAAATTGTCCCATGCCGTTGCTGGGACTCGAACCTGTGGCACCGATTCGCCCGCAAATTGCAAGACTAACCACGATACGCTCTGAGCTATCGATGCTTCCATAAAAAGGAAGCTCTTTAACTCAACCATATGCATGGGGCCTACAATCTACGCGGTCGATGTATGATGTATGTATGTATGTACGTATGTTTGTATGTATACATGGGAATGTGTATGTATATTGATCTACATATTTTTGTAAATGGTAAGCTGTTCCACTCTTCTGTCAGCAACAGAGGTATAGTATCATGACCATTTTATTCTTTCTTTATTTTTCTCTAATTTGTTTACATTCTTCACTCATAAGTTCCTTTTATTCCTCATCCGATATAGGCAAACCGCAAGTTGTGTATTTTAGGTTGGTCTGCCTATATATGTATTGTTTACTTTATCTATAGAAAAATGTCTGGGATACAGAGTATAACAGTTAACTGTCAAGGATTGGGTGATCCTGTAAAAAAGAAAAGACGTATTAAATTACTTGGAACAAAAGAACTTAAACATATGTTGTCTACAAGACACACATTTTAAAAGTGAACTAGAACGTTATATCGAAATACAGTGGGGATATAAATGCTTCTTCAGCTCGTTTTCAAGTAATTCAAGAAGTGTTGTTATACTACTGAACAATAATTTTGAATATACATTATATAAAATGTATACCGATATTTCAGGTAATTATATTATAATTGACATAACTATCGAAGGGCAGAGAATTATGCTTGCTAACATATATGGTCCCAATGACGATAAACCAGAATTTTACAAAAATATTGTTAACTTTATAGAAGAATTTGAAAACGAAAAATTTATTTTGTCTGCGGGGATTTTAACTTGGTACTTAATAAAGATTTAGATACAAAATATTATATGCATATAAACAACCCTAAAGCTAGAGCTAACATTTTATAAAATTTTGAAAAATATAACATTATAGATCCGTTCCGAGAACTTTATCCCAGCGTAAAGAAATATACATGGAGAAAAAAGAATCCCTTTAAACAAGCTAGATTGGACTTTTATCTCTTATCTGAAAATTTAATGCCTTTTGTAAACAAAGTGTCGATTGATAGTAGGTACAGGTCCGACCACTCAGGTGCAATTCTATATTTGAAAATTCATAACTATGTCAAAGGTAAAGTTCTGGAAGTTCAATAATTCACTACTTAAGGACACATGTTACGTTGATTCCATTAAAGAAACAATACAAAATGTTAAATTTCAGTACCGGTATATAACCTCGAAAATATAGATGATATTCCAAATGAAAGTATTCAATTCACGATTAATGATCAGCTTTTGCGTACTCTACTTATAAAAAACAAAATCTGAAGAGAAACTGGAATTGAAACTTTCTGACGAATTAAAAATATTAGAAGAAAATGAAGATAATATTAATTCAGACTTGTTAGAAAGTAAGAGAAATCAATTAATAGAAATAAGATCTAGAGTAAAATGGATAGAAGAAGGTGAAAAACCCATTAAATATTTCTGCAATTTGGAAAAGCGAAATTATTATAGTAAATGTTATCTCTAGACTAGAATTAGATGATGACAGTGTAGTAACCGAACAAAATAACATTTTAGAAGAAACAAAGCAATTGTATGAAAAATTATACTCAAAAAGAAACCCACGTAAAATTAGAAATATTACAAATATTAATAACATTGTTGTAAATAAATTAACAGATGCAGAAGCGGAAGAATTAGAAGAACAAATTGAATACAGTGAGGCATTGGAATTTCTTAAAAACGTGAAACATTATAAAAGTCCTGGCTCAGACGGTTTTTCAGCAAACAAATTAAAGTTGTTTTTTTGATAGACCTAGACCATTTCATTATTAGATCACTAAACTATAGTTATCAGATAACACAAATGTCTAATACACAAAAACGAGTAATTATGACGTGTATACCAAAAATAAATAAAGCCAAAAAGTTGTTAAAAAATTGGCGCCCAATTACCTTACTAAATTGTATATATGATAGCTTCAGGATGTATTGCTAACAGAATTAAAAAGGTAGTAGATAAATTTATAGCTAAGGATCAAACCGGTTTTATTAAAAGCAGGTACATAGGTGAAAATATACGATTAATATATGATATAATGTATTATACTGAGGTACAAAAAACACCAGGAATGCTGGTATTAATTGATTTCGAAAACACATTTGACTCAGTTTCCTGGTGTTTTATTGAACAAACTCTGGATATATTTAACTTTAAAAGTTCAATTAAAAATTGGATCTGAACTCTTTATAATAATTCAGTGTCGCAAATATTACAACATGTTTGGGGTTTTTTGTCCGAGAGTTTTAAATTGGAAAGAGGTTGTCGGCAAGGTGATCCACTCTCCCCGTATATTTTTATCATCTGTGCAGATGCAATATTAATTAGAAACTCTAATGATATTAAAGGGATAATTATAAATGGGGAAAAATGTGTTTTATCTCAATATGCAGACGGTACTACCTTTATTTTAGACGGATCTCCCAAGCCCCTGGACAGTACTGTAACAATACTAGATATGTATGCAGATGTTTCTGACTTGAAAATAAATGATTCAAAATCACATATTATTTGGATACGAAGTAAAAAGTTTTCGAAAGAGGTTTTCCATCCAGCAAAGTGGAAGCTAGCTTGGGGTGCTGATCGGTTCACGTTATTAGGGGTAACATTTATGCTGAATATGGAACAGATGGTTGCTCAAAATTACGAATTTAAAATGTTGGAAATGAAAATGTTTATAAATCAATAGTTAATACGGAAGATAACAGTTTTGGGTAGAATCACTGTAGTGAAAACACTAGTAATCCCCAAAATCACTCACTTATTAATTTCACTACCCCCCCCCCCCCCCCCCCCCTCCTGAGAAGTATTAAAACAAATAAATACTATGGATCGATTCCCGTCGGTGGGCCCATTGGGCTATTTCTCGTTCCAGCTAGTGCTCGACAACTGGTGTAAAAAAGGTCGTGGTATGTACTATCCTGTATGAGGGATGATGCATATAAAAGATCCCTTGCTGCTAATCGAAAAGAGTAGCCCATGAAGTGGCGACAGCGGGTTTCCTCTGTCAATATATATGTGGTCCTTAACCATATGTTCGACGCCATATAACTGTAAATAAAATGTGTTGAGTGCGTCGTTAAATAAACCATTTCCTTCCTGATATAAATACTTTCCAAGGTATTAATCAGTAAAGAGGGATACATTTTTAGCGGGTTGGGGCGGTGGGTGGGGGAGGTGCTAGTCACCAGATATATACACATACACAAACGAGGCTAGACTAAACATTTTATATGCATTGGTACTACTGCGTCAAAAAGAAAGCGGTGAATTTCAATGTTTCGAATCCATACGAATTAAAATCTCATATTTCCTTTTAAGAAAATTAATATAAAAATAAAAAAGTTTCTTAACCATCAAATTATACAGATTAACTCTCTTTTTTAATACAGGGGTGAAGACAATTTGCTAGAACATGCAATGTATGCAGCTCATGGGCGGATCCAGGAAATATTTTTAGTGGGGGACCAAAAAAGAAGGACACATTGACTCGTCAAAAGGGCACCTTACTACAAGTTTTGATATTTACAATTAATATGAATTCCTACAGTTCTACGTCATAATATACTAGCAATAATGAAGTAAATTGGCGTCACTCGCGTTAGAACCTCAATGGGGCCCCATTGAGACTCAATAACACAGACACATATCTGCAAGCTTGCGCATGTACACGAAAATCTTGATTTCATTTATCTACAATATAATTATTGTTTACTTAAAAAAAAAAAAAATTCTACAAACAAAAAGGGCACTTGGACATTTTGAGGGCACTTGAACAATTTTTGGGGGGGACGCGTCCCCCTCCCCCCCCCCCCCCCCCCCCCCCCCCTTGGATCCGCCCATGGCTTGACTTACATTGTCACTGAAGTAATCGATAATGCACGGAGATTTAAAGGTAGAATTGCACATGCTTTACTTCGGCTGTTCCGTTAGTTGTCTTCATACCTGGTTCAAAACAAGATTTAACCTAGGCGATTTGATGGTAATATGTAAAGAAGTTTGTTTTCATTTGCAGTGATTTTTTTTTCTTCAATTTTTTATTTATTTGAGTTGGTATGGATTCAAAACTTCATAATATTTTTGTTTATGAATTTTAACTTTATTCATTATAAAGTTACATGCCAATTCATCGGTTCCCTTTTGCCACACACGGACTTTACAGACAATGTGCCTTTAAGAGACGATATTTGTTTTAACGGTAAGGATGTTGTAACCACGAGAGGCAACAGACCTGTAAAAATACATCAATTCGTTTGTGAACTGACAAGTGAGCACGCGCCACGCGTCACAGATATGAAATATGTCTCGTGCTGAAAGCTCGCGCGAAAAGCTCGTCTCCTTGTTGGCAACAAAGCATGTGAAGAAACGGTAAACGTATTCAAGTCTTTCTTTTTTATAGAGTGTGTGGGGTTTTTTTCCCCCTTCACAAGGAACCATTTTAAAACGGATCATGTTAAACTATTGGAGATGGTTCAACCAGCTGTTTTAGCATGTGTTTTAAACCAATAAACAGGACAATAGTTAAAAAAGAAAAACAGTTATTCAAATTAAATAGTGTAATTATTAGAAGCGCGTGCGCCTCCACAATATTGGAAACACATGTTCAAAAAGCAACATCATCATCATCATCATCATCAACATCATCAACAACAACAACAAACCCAAACAACCCATGTCAGCACGACCAACGGTTAAAAGAGGGTAGTACGGCGTGGGAAATGTCTCGTAGCAGCTAAAGGCATTCTTACTATTTCAGTGAGTGCATGACAACAAAGGGTCTCTAACAGGGATGCATGCGGAGTTCTATACACGCTCCCTATATCTCACTGTTTCTGTCTCTGTCTCTGTCTCTCTCTGTCTCGTTATTTGTTTTCACGCTCTCTCTTTCCAATTTTTCTCCCTTTCTTTTTCTCCCGCTCCCCCCCCCCCCCCCCCCACCTTCTTTCTCTCTCTTTGTCTCTTAGAAGTTTCAGGACACTAAACTAATGATTAATTTTGGTCTCCAAGCCTCAGACACACTGCTCCAGTAAGTAAAGTGACGTTCTAAATTCGCCATAGTCATAAGAATGTATTAGTCTTGGAGAATGAAGACAACGCTGTTTTGTTTGGAATACCGTACATCGTTTGCAGTACACGCGAGGCTTGTTTGTAAACACAGGTGAAACACGTCTTACTGCGTTGTGGAAACAGACAAGACTTTCCGGACGAACTTCGATCGAAAACACTTTCTTATCCTACTGGCTCCTCCCCTACCTTCCTTTCCTTTAATTTATATCTCATTTCTTTTCATTAAACGTTCAATGTACCAACCAATTCCTATTGCCGATAATGTTTACGTTTACTAATAAAACTGATGTAAGCAGGCAGTATATCAATAAAAGTGTGACATCTCACAGCGTTCATAACTGTCCAAATGTCCGTCCCACGTGGAACGCCTTTTTTCATGCTATGGAATTTACTACAAGTTATTTATTTCTGAGCGATTCTTTTCTAAATTGCACACACATTTGTTTTAGTATATTTTGTTAATTCCAAAACACTTACCGGCCTCGGTGGCGTCGTGGCAGGCCATCGGTCTACAGGCTGGTAGGTACTGGGTTCGAATCCCAGTCGAGGCATGGGATTTTTAATCCAGATACCGACTCCAAACCCTCAGTGAGTGCTCCGCAAGGCTCCATAACTGGTTCAACAAAGGCCATGGTTTGTGCTATCCTGCCTGTGGGAAGCGCAAATAAAAAATCCCTTGCTGCTAATCGGAAGAGTAGCCCATGTAGTGGCGACAGCGGGTTTCCTCTCAAAATCTGTGTGGTCCTTAACCATATGTCTGACGCCATATAACCGTAATAAAATGTGTTGAGTGCGTCGTTAAATAAAACATTTCTTTCTTTCTTTCCAAAACACTTTTACTTTTCTTCTTACGTCAAACAAAACTGAAATTATTTACAAACATATTTTTGTAGGATGATGGGAGGACTATAGCAGAGTACTCGGGCTAACGACATCTCAGCACATTTAAAGGCGCACACCCTAGTTTGTCTTTGAGCTCGTGAAAATAAACACTGAGTTTATTAGTTAATTTACAAACTTGCAAACACATTTAGATTTAAGACTATAACAGAGAGAAGCTAGTCTGTGATGTTTAAATGGGGAAATACCGTCTAAAATAACTAGAGCTTGTCTCAATATCCATTACTTCTAAGACGAACGTGCGTTTTCAAAATGATGGAAAATGCATTTTGGGTATTACCAAAACCGGGATAACCAGAACCACTTCAGTTGTACTAAAATGAATATTCTAAATCAATTATTAAAAACAGCTTTAATAGTCAGTGAAAAGTACGTCGTAGTGTTTACAAACTAGGGTCTGTCCCTTTAAAACTACGGCTATTTGGTGTCTAATGTGGTTATTTCGACACTTGGTCTAGAGTGTATTTGATAAAACTCGCAGCCGCCACATTACATAGGTTATTCCTGTAGAAAAGCATCAAAGGCTTTTCATGTGGTGTCCTCTCTTGAGAAATATCTATGAAATATCCCATAGTAATACCGTGTTAACTGGAAAAGGTTTAAGCTGTGTACTTGATGATGACGATGACGACGTCATACCTCCCTTTGCGGCCGCGGGTGATACTAAAACGGGGACAAAACGCTTAGCAAATAACTGACTTTGAAACATAAAACCACTCCGCCCGTATTATTTTTATTATTCAGTTATCGCTAAGCAATACTTCACACATAGCCTTTGGACTAAAGCTATAAAGTCCACTACACGAGTGGCCGCTAGATTCCATTATCTTATGCTAGGTTTAGACTGTCAACTGCAACGACGAAGTTGGCCAACTTGACGGACACGATTGTGGTATTCTATTTCTTACATATCCTAAAAAAAACCCAACCCAAACCTCAACCCCCCCACCTCGAACACACACACACACACACACACACACACACACACACACACACACACACATAAACACACACACACACACACACACACACACACACACAAATACACAATTTACGCAAAATAAATTTAAACTTCTTTTCCAACTAAACATAATTTACGGTCCTAGCGCATGTAGTTATCTGGTGTGTCACGGACCAATCAGTTTCAGGTTCATTAATACGTCAAACAGCAATCAGTTTCAGGTTCATTAATACGTCAAAGAGCAGTCAGTTTCAGGTTCATTAATACGTCAAAGAGCAATCAGTTTCAGGTTAATACATCAAAGAGCAATCAGTTTCAGGTTAATTAATACGTCAAAGAGCAATCAGTTTCAGGTTAATTAATGCGTCAAAGAGCAATCAGTTTCAGGTTCATTAATACGTCAAAGAGCAATCAGTTTTAGGTTCATTAATACGTCAAATAGCAATCAGTTTCAGGTTAATTAATACGTCAAAGAACAATCAATTTCAGGTTAATTAATACGTCAAAGAGCAATCAGTTTCAGCTTAATTAATACGTCAAAGAGCAATCAGTTTTAGGTTCATTAATACTTCAAAGAGCAATCTGTTCTGTTCTGTCAAAGAGCAATCAGTTCGTCAAAGTCAAAGAGCAAAGAGCAATCAGTTTGAGGTTAATTAATACGTCAAAGAGCAATCAGTTTCGTCAAAGAGCAATCAGTTTGAGGTTAATTAATACGTCAAAGAGCAATCAGTTTCGAAAGTGCTTTTTTCAGGGGCTTGGGTTGTAGGATGACACCTTCTCGACGGACACATTTTTTTCCCTGTTCCAACAGTTTGATCCTATGACACGAACACCCCAGGTGAGCGCGCTACCTTCTGCTGTAGATTCCGCCACAAAAGAATGTTGAAAATTCGCACTAAACCGTATACTACATATAGTGTGGTTATTTTTAGCATGTGTAATTATCAGACTTTTTTTTCAAGAGAGTGCTTCAAGGAATTAAAGTGCTATCAGGTTTATGCAAGGTGAATGCGATAGTATTAGATCTTGAAGTATAGGTGTGCGGACCGGAAGTACAGCGTGCGCCGTCTGGCGGTTTTTTATTACCAGGAAACGCTAACGATACCAGTCTATTTGAAGCAGGAGGCAGTAGTAAAGATAGCGCGTAAACAATGTGGTGTCTTTATATACAAACTCTAGAGCTCTGTTCAAATCTTTAACATCCCTCTCATTTGTTACTTCACATAGCCCTTGTGTTCACACGAACTATAGATATATATATATATATATATATATATATATATATATATATATATATATATATATATATATATATATATATATATATATAAAACCAACAAACGGTACGGTGGGATATGAAAGTATCACATCTAAACGTCACAATGCACTTCATGATACATGCAAAGTGTCTGTAAGGTGGTTTCTAAATTGGTTCTTTTCGATTAGCAACAATATTTATCAAATTATTCAAATACTAGTTTATGTATGTAACGTTTCTTTTGGACGTCAGTATATATAAAGGGTCAACGGGAATAATTTGTGATATCAGACTTTTGGAAAACGCGATATATATATATTTGTTTTAAGTTTACAATTCTGCAATCGTAGACTATTTATACCTACGAAAGCATAGTTTACCAACAACGTTTAATGGCCTACCATAATTATAAGTTTTTAATTCATTGTGTCAATGTGACTATAATACTGACTATATGTTTGGACATCGTAGGTTATTCCCGTGGACCCTTCAAATGTATATAGTCAAGCTTTGTAGACTCACAGAAGAAATATGATATAGTCAAAACTTCCTTTGTTTTACACGTGACAGGCAAATATAAAATGTGGTGTGGGAAAAAGAGATGTGATGTGGGAGGGCCAATGAGAACGTGTAATATTCATTGTGTGTACAAGACAAGTCCAATTGATATTTTGAAAATGCCTATTTGAGAGTACTCACGAATCTTGGAAATACACATTTGCAAGTTCTAAAAAATCTTGGAAATACATATTTGCAAGAACCAATGAATCTAGAAAATACATATTTGCAAGTAATAAAGAATCTTGAAAATACATATTTGCAAATGCCGATGAATCTTGAAAATACATATTTGCAAATTCCGATGAATCTTGAAAATACATATTTGCAAGTACTAAAGAATCTTGAAAATACATATTTGCAAGTACCGAAGAATCTTGAAAATATATATTTGCAAGTACTAAAGAATCTTGGAAATAGATATTTGCAAGTCCTAAACAATCTTGAAAATACATATTTGCAAGTACCGATGAATCTTGAAAATACATATTTGCAAGTCCTAAAGAACCTTGGAAATATATATTTGCAAGAACCAATGAATCTAGAAAATACATATTTGCAAGTACTAAAGAATCTTGGAAATACATATTTGCAAATGCCGATCAATCTTGAAAATACATATTTGCAATTCCTAAAGAACCTTGGAAATACATATTTGCAAGAACCAATGAATCTAGAAAATACATATTTGCAAGTACCGAAGAATCGTGAAAAATACATATCTGCAAGTACTAAAGAATCCTGGAAATACATATTTGCAAGCACAAAACACTATTGAAAATACAAATTAAAAAGTACTCATGAATATCTAAAATAGATATAATGTATTTGCAAGTACTCGTGAATATCTAAAATACATATTTGCAAGTACTCATGAATCAGATGTATCTTGAGAATACATATTTGCAAGTGCTCGCTAATTACCGTTGACATGATTCTATTAAATATCCCCGCGTGATTGTGTAGGTGTTTGAAAGCGCGCATGCGTTTTCACACAAATCGGTGGCACGCTGCCACGTGCATCTGACCTGTTCAACATGTACGGACTGCACGTGTGCACCTGGCGTGTTCAGCATGCATTGTTGATATGATTGCGACAGGTGCATACGATAACGTAGTGCATGGTGAGCCTTTTAAACCGTTAAATCCATTACATAGTTTTGCTGATGTATGAAGCGTGGTCAAAAGGTTAAAACTGTACTATCACGGTACCAGGAAATCTGTACTATCTCGGTACCAGGAAAAGTGTACTATCACGGTACCAGGAAATCTGTACTATCTCGGTAACAGGAAGAGTGTGCTATCACGGTACCAGGAAAAGTGTGCTATCACGGTACCAGGAAAAGTGTGCTATCTCGGTACCAGGAAAAGTGTACTATCTCGGTACCAGGACAAGTGTACTATCTCGGGACCAGGAAAACTACTATCTCGGTACCAGGAAAAGTGTACTATCGTGGTACCAGGAAAAGTGTACTATCGTGGTACCAGGAAAAGTGTACTATCTTGGTACCAGGAAAGGGGTACTATCACGGTACCAGGAAAGGGTACTATCACGGTACCAGGAAAGGGGTACTATCACGCTACCAGGAAAAGGGTACTATCACGGTACCAGGAAAGTGTACTATCACGGTACCAGGAAAGGGGTACTATCACGCTACCAGGAAAAGGGTACTATCACGGTACCAGGAAAAGTGTACTATCTTGGTACCAGGAAAGGGGTACTATCACGGTACCAGGAAAGGGTACTATCACGGTACCAGGAAAGGGGTACTATCACGCTACCAGGAAAAGGGTACTATCACGGTACCAGGAAAGTGTACTATCACGGTACCAGGAAAGGGGTACTATCACGCTACCAGGAAAAGGGTACTATCACGGTACCAGGAAAAGTGTACTATCTTGGTACCAGGAAAGGGGTACTATAACGGTACCAGGAAAAGGGTACTATCACGGTACCAGGAACGGGGTACTATCACGGTACTAGGAAAAGTGTAGTATCACGGTACCAGGAACACGGTACTATCACAGTACCAGGAAAAGGGTACTATCACGGTACCAGGAAAATGGTACTATCACGGTACGAGAACAAGTGTACTATCACGGTACCAGGAAAAGGGTACTATCACGGTACGAGAACAAGTGTACTATCACGGTACCAGGAAAAGGGTACTATCACGGTACGAGAACAAGTGTACTATCACGGTACCAGGAAAAGGGTACAATCACGGTACCAGGAACACGGTACTATCACGGTACCAGGAAAAGTGTACTATCTTGGTACCAGGAAAGGGGTACTATAACGGTACCAGGAAAAGGGTACTATCACGGTACCAGGAACGGGGTACTATCTCGATACTAGGAAAAGTGTAGCATCACGGTACCAGGAACACGGTACTATCACGGTACCAGGAACGGGGTACTATCTCGGTACCAGGAAAAGTGTACTATCTCGGTACCAGGAAAGGGGTACTATCACAGTACCAGGAAAAAGGTACTATCACGGTACCAGGAACGGGATATTATCACGGTACCAGGAAAGGGGTACTATCACGGTACTAGGAAAAGTGTAGTATCACGGTACCAGGAACACGGTACTATCACAGTACCAGGAAAAGGGTACTATCACGGTACCAGGAAAATGGTACTATCACGGTACGAGAACAAGTGTACTATCACGGTACCAGGAAAAGGGTACTATCACGGTACGAGAACAAGTGTACTATCACGGTACCAGGAAAAGGGTACTATCACGGTACGAGAACAAGTGTACTATCACGGTACCAGGAAAAGGGTACAATCACGGTACCAGGAACACGGTACTATCACGGTACCAGGAAAAGGGTACTATCACGGTACCAGGAACACGGTACTATCACGGTACCAGGAAAAGGGTACTATCACGTTACGAGAACAAGTGTACTATCACGGTACCAGGAAAAGGGTACTATCACGGTACGAGAACAAGTGTACTATCACGGTACCAGGAAAAGGGTACAATCACGGTACGAGAACAAGTGTACTGCTATGGTAGCAGGGCGCGATGTAGTTCGGCCGGTAGCTAGAGCGCTCGCTTGATGACGAGGTGCTTAGGTCATAGGATCGAACCTCATCGGCGGACAAATTGGGCTTTTGGTTCCAACTGTGGATCGAACCTCATCGGCGGACAAATTGGCCTTTTGGTTCCAACTGTGGATCGAACCTCATCGGCGGACAAATTGGCCTTTTGGTTCCAACTGTGGATCGAACCTCATCGGCGGACAAATTGGGCTTTTGGTTCCAACTGTGGATCGAACCTCATCGGCGGACAAATTGGCCTTTTGGTTCCAACTGTGGATCGAACCTCATCGGCGGACAAATTGGCCTTTTGGTTCCAACTGTGGTCCACGACTGTTATACCAATGGCAGTGGTATCTGCAGTGCTGTCTGTGAGAAAGTTGTAAGATTAATGGTACCTAACGGCCACTAGTAGGGTATTATCAAGTTGCCGTTCATTGATCTGCGGCGATGTGTGTCGAGCTACAGAGTTTATGGGAACCGTGCTTTAAGATAGCATCGCGCGGATCCAGGTTACGACGTTTATATACACGCTCGTCGAGTAGACGGAAATGAGTTGGCCCGTCTCCAGAATCGCCTGCCAGCACGCACTTTATTTCTCGTTTTCTCCAGTATTTGGGTCAAGGCAAATTGTATTCTATAAAGCAAATGCTTTCACACCCAATGTTTTTAGTGCCCACGTGTCTGCGTTAAGTTATCATTCGAGATTGAGTGAATTCGCGAAGTGTTGAATTGAAAGTATATTATGGTAGCAGTAGACTAGCAAAAATACTGAACTCTTGATGAAAAATGTAGCGTATTTTGTAGAATGTATGAGAATTATCAAATGCTGAACATCCAATAGCCGATGATTAATTAATCGATGTGCTCTAGTGGTGGTGTTAAAACAAAACAAACATTCTATCATGTTAGAATTCATGTGGGTAAAGAACGAGATTGCGATGGATCTCTCTCTCTCTCTCTCTCTCTCTCTCTCTCTCTCTCTCTCTCTCTCTCTCTCTCTCTCTCTCTCTCTCTCTCTCTCTCTCTCTCTCTCTCTCTGACATTCGGGTTTTAAAAACAAAACTTTTCCTCTATTCTTCACGTGTATTAATGACATGTATCCTACAACTCTACATTATGGCTGCTGAAAATCTTTCCACTTTTGCAGGTTGATTTTCTCGACTTACACCGCTATTATCAGGTCGTTAGTGCCGTAGTTATCTCTGCTAAGTCTATAATCACCAAATTACCTCGTCAACATAAAGACAAAACTAAACCAAAATAACTTGATTGCTTAGAAACGCTCTGCTTTTGTAAAAGTAACGACGTGGAACCAGTGGTCTGGTAGCTCCGATTCTTGGATTGTATTTAAAGGGACATTCCTGAGTTTGCTGCAATTTTAAAGATGCTATTCACTAACAGAAATTTTTAACGATTGTAATTACATATCAAAGATATTTTTTTGCATAAAATATTAGTAGCTGTATATTAAAAGTGTTTCTGATCGTTCTAATATTTGTACTAGGTTAAATTTCATTTTATTTCCTAAAATATTATTTTTTCGTACGTACGAAATTATTTGAAGACAAAATCCACTTTGGGCTTCTTACAAATATTAAGACGACCAGAAACACAATGAATATACAGACACTGATATTCTAAACAAGAAAATATATTTAATATGTAAGTTTAATCGTAGAAATATTTTATTAGTCGGAAACATCTTACAATGCACCAAACTCAGGAATGTCCCTTTAAGAATTGTAACTATATAACGATTAATTTAATATCAGAGGTATAATCCTTTACATGAAACTGGTAAGTGTAGACTGTGTAGTTATATGGCGTCGGATAATGTCCTGGAGAAAATGTTCAAATTCGGGCAAAAACCAGAGAGAAATTCGGGCAAAATGAGCTGACCTGAACACTTTTCACCATGTATTTTCATTATTCTACCCACAATATTGGTTGTAACCCATGTCAAAATGCGTGGCGATTCGTTTACAACCCTATATAGCTGTTTGGCAGTAATACTAATATGAATACATGTTGTAAACCAGATTCAGGCACTTTTGTTGAATTCGGGCAAAAATCAGCCTGCCCCCTACAAAAATGGGAGCCCGTACGCCTATGTGGGCGGGGGGGGGGGGGGGGGGGATCCACTATTGGGGGGATGCCAACCCACACTGTATGTATGTATATATGTGATTTTATAAAATTTAATACAGTAAAAAAAAAGTTTTAAAAAAAAAGGGGTTTGCCCCCGTGTCCGCCCCTCCCCCCCTCCCTACGCCACTGTAACAGACACTGTATAATATGTAGCCAGGTCAAGTGGCAGGTTCGTCTGATGTTGTGTTAGATATACCACTTCACATAATTTATTAGGTTGCATACGTGTATCTAGATAGAGGGAGGGTGCGAGACGTAGCCCAGTGGTAAAATGCTCGCTTGATGCGCGGTCGGTCTAAGATCGATCCTCGTCAGTGGGCCCATTGGGCTATTTCTCGTTCCAGCCAGTGCACCACGACTGGTATATCAAAGGCCGCGGTATGTGCTATCCTGTCTGTGTGATGGTGCATATAAAAGATGCCTTGCTACTACTGGAAAAATATAGCGGGTTTCCTCTCTAAGACTATGTCAGAATTACCAAATGTTTGACATCCAGTAGCCGATGATTAATCTAGTGGTGTCGTTAAACAAAACAAGCTTTAAGGTAGATAAATCCTTTATCCACATATGAAACGCTATCTTCTCTAGTATCTGATCAAACTATCATTTCACTAATAAACAGACGGGATGTAGCTCAGTGGTACAGGCTTGCCTGATGCGCGGTTCATCTGGGATCGATCCCCGTCGGTGGTCCCATTGGGCTATTTCTAGTTCCAGCCAGTGCTCAACAACTGGTGTAACAAAGGCCGTGGTATGTACTATTCTGTCTGTGGGATGGTGCATATAAAATATTCCTTGCTGCTAATCGAAAAAGAGTGGCCCATGAAGTGGCGACAGCGGGTTTCTTCTCTCAATATCTGCATGTTCCGTAACCATATGTCCGACGCCATATAACCGTAAATAAAATGTGTTCAGTGCGTCGTTAAATAAACATTTCATTCCTTCCTCCCTTTCTTCCTTCACTAATAAACACTAATACATATTTTAAAGATATATCAATAAATACACTGACCTGTCTTGGTGATATCTACACTGTACGACATTACTGAAATAGCAGCTAACCTTTGTGACATCTTCGCCATCTTTAACATATTATACATATAATATATCCCTGTACACGTTAAATATGATCATAGCCGTCAAATAGCGATATCGTTCACATATTTCTGAATTTAAGCTAAATCCAGAAGAATGTACTTAGAGCAACTTTGACGTCCATAACCATATTGAAACGTCGTCGTATTGTTGACGTCATAGTTATGTTTTCGGCAACGTCCGTAATATACAAAAACTATCGAAGTTCAATTCAGACATTTAGTTTCTGTTTTTAAAGTGTTAATAACAAACACACTCGTAAGACAAACTAAGGTGCAAAGTCTTACACACGGGCCTAGTTCTTTAGTTTTTAACAACTATGGACTATAGATTTCGCAATATTTGGTCGGTACCCTACTACAAATGCATTCTTTGGCGTCTAGGTCATAGAACAGCCAATCAGATGACTTTAAATCGATCACCAAGATTGAATGCCCACTGTAACCAATGGACATATTGATCCAAAAAGGTTTTGTTTAACGACACCACTAGAGCATATTGATTTATTAATCATCGGCTATTGGATGTCAAACATTTGTAATTTTGACATAATATATAGTCTTAGAGAGGAAACTCGCTACATTGTTCCATTAGTAACAAGGGATCTTTAATAATTATTATGCACCATCCCACAGACAGGATAACACATGCCACGGCCTTGCCTTGCCCCCCTGCTAGCTACGGCCCTGATCACGAAGTGCGTTATGACGTTTAGATGTTGAACTTCATAATATCTTTATATCCCACCGTATCGGTTTTTCTTTTCTTTTTATAATAAAGAATCTTTTGGACGTCAGTATAGTTGTTAAAGCCATCACATTAGTTTTCCATGCTTCGGTTTACTTATTTTTGTAATATAATTATTATTAGGTTGTTGTTGTTGTGGGGTTTGTTTGTTGGGGCTTTTTTTTTTTTTTTTCTTTTTTTTTTTTGGGGGGGGGGGGGGGTGTGTGTGTGTGTTATTACACACACACACACACACACACACACACACACACACACACACACACACACACACACACACACACACACACACACACGTTATTTTATGCTACAATGTCCCTGCTGGTTGGAACGGGCGTGAATCCATTCCACCTCAGACAAACTGTACCACGGAACTACAGGTTCCAATATACCAAATCAATTCCTATTACTAATAATGTTAACGTTTACTAATAAAACTGATATAAACACACCCAGGCAGTACAGCAATAAAAAGTGTGACACCTCACATCTAATCTATCTGCAAGAAAACGGGGGATCACATACCATTTAACAGATTTAATTTAATTTATTAGCAACCCTAGTTTTTTTCCGGAAACTCGCAGGGTTTTTTTTTAATTTGGGGGTGGGGTGGGGGGTGGGGAGGGGGGAGGGGGGAGGGGGAGTGTACCCGGCACTGGTTTCATCATCTTATGTATACTGCATAACAAATGTACAATAAATAAAAGAGTATTTATTTATTGGTAATGGATTGGTAATGGATAATAATAATAATTTTACTACCAATTAAAGCCGCAACTGTTCTTACTCCGTAAATATTTCACAGTGCACGTTCAACTTTGACTGGCACCGTTTTCCTTTGATACAAATGCAACATACATGCCGATCCTACACCTAGGAACACACGTTTACAAACAGTCATGGATACTAGTACTTCCTGTACGTGCAGTTTGGTGCGTTTTTGTGTTATCTCCAACGGTCCTGATACCGCATGACACCTTAATTCGTTTTGACATTAATTCTTCAGCGACGGTTATCGTACTCAACACATGCTGCCTATCAGGTCACGTGATCAAGGCATCAAATATCACAGGAATTATTGCAGTAAACAAACCTGTGTACAGGAGGAATTCCAAGCTTCAGGCATGCTTTTGTTTTTAATCGGTATTTATAGTTTCAAAATTAAACCCAGCTGGTTGCGCTAATATAACGAGGAAGTGATCGATTTCAATTCCATGGCGGCACTTAATCTTAAAAAAAAAGAATAAAAGTTTGTTTTATTTAACGACGCCACTAGAGCACATTGATTTTTTATATTATCATATTGGACATCAAACATATGGTCATTCTGACACAGTTTTTTAGAGGAAACCCGCTGTCGCCGCATAGGCTACTCTTTTACGACAGGCAGCAAGGGATCTTTTATCCACAGGCAGGATAGCACAAACCAAGGCCTTTGTTGAACCAGTTATGGATCACTGGTCGGTGCGGAGCACTCACTCAGGGTTTGGAGTCGATATCTGGATTAAAAATCCCATGCCTCGACTGGGATCCGAACCCAGCCTGTAGACCGATGGCCTAACCACGACGCCACCGAGTCCGGTCTAGTCTAAAATAAAACGGAGTGGCAGTTTATTTTGTTTAGCGACATCACTAGAGCATATTGATGTATTAATCATCGGCTACCAGATGCCAAACATTTTGTAATTTTTTTGACGTACAGTCTTAGAGAAGAAACCCGCTACAGTTTTCTATTAGTAATAGTAGCAAAAGGGATCTTTTATATGCACCATCCCACAGACAGGATAACACATACCATGACCTTTGATATACCAATCGTAGTGCACTGGCTGGAACGAGGCAGACGGGGATTGATCCCAAACCGACCGCGCATCAAGCGAGCGCTTTACCATTAGGCTCCGTCCTGCCCTTATTAGTCTAAACTAAAGTAGATATAAAATAGACCAGTACCCAAAAGAATACTTTAAAACGTATTGTCTAATTACACCACTGATACAGAGTACAATGTTTATACAGTTATTGGCTACTGGATGTCAAACATTTCATAATTCTGACATTACACCACTGATACAGAATACAATGATTATACAGTTATTGGCTACTGGATGTCAAACATTTCATAATTCCGACATTACACCACTGATACAGAATACAATGATTATACAGTTATTGGCTATTGGATGTCAAACATTTCATAATTCTGACATTACACCACTGATACAGAATACAATGATTATACAGTTATTGGCTATTGGATGTCAAACATTTCATAATTCTGACATTACACCACTGATACAGAATACAATGATTATACAGTTATTGGCTACTGGATGTCAAACATTTCATAATTCTGACATTACACCACTGATACAGAGTACAATGATTATACAGTTATTGGCTACTGGATGTCAAACATTTCATAATTCTGACATTACACCACTGATACAGAGTACAATGATTATACAGTTATTGGCTACTGGATGTCAAACATTTCATAATTCTGACATTACACTTGTCAGATTCAGGGGCGGATCCAACAAATACTGGTTTTAATTTGTGACTGTGTTCTCTCATTAATTTAGGATCTGGACGTAGCCCAGTGGTAAAGCGCTCGCTTGATGCGCGCTCGGTTTAGGATCGATCCCCGTCGGTGGCCCTATTGGGCAATTTTTCGTTCCAGCCAGTGCTCCACACCTGGTGTAAAAAAAAAGGCTGTGGAATGTACTATCCTGTCTGTGGGATGATGGATATAAAAGATCCCTTGCTGCTAATCGAAAAGAGTAGCCCATGAAGTGGTTATTAACCATATGTCTGACGCCATATAACCGTAAATAAAATGTGTTGAGTGCGTCGTTAAATAAAACATTTCCTCTCATCGATTTTGTGACTGTCTTCTGTCACTGGTTTTAATTTGTAACTGTGTTCTTTCATTGATTTTGTAACTCTGTTCTCTCATTGATTTTGTAACTGTGTTTTCTCACTGGTTTTAATTTGTAACTGTGTTTTGTCATTGATTTTGTAACTGTGTTTTCTCACTGGTTTTAATTTGTAACTGTGTTTTGTCATTGATTTTGTAACTGTGTTTTCTCACTGGTTTTAATTTGTAACTGTGTTTTGTCATTGATTTTGTAACTTTGTTCTCTCATTGGTTTTTAATTTGTAACTGTGTTCTCTCATTTGTTTTGTAACTGTGTTCTGTCACTGGTTTGTCTCATTGGTCTTGTCTTGTAACTGTGTTCTCTCACTGGTTTTAATTTGTAACTGTGTTCTCTCATTGATTTTATGACTGTGTTCTCTCACTGGTCTTGTGACTGTGGTCTCTCGCTGGTCTTGTGACTGTGGTTTCTCACTGGTCTTGTGGCTGTTGTCTCTCACTGGTCTTATGACTGGTCTCTCACTGGTCTTGTGACTATAGTCTCCCACTGGTCTTGTGACTGTGGTATCTCACTGGTCTTGTGACTGTGGTATCTCACTGGTTTCGTGAGTGTGGTCTCTCACTGGTCTTATGACTGTGTTCTCTCACTGGTCTTGTGACTTTTTTCTCTCATTGGTTTTAATTTGTAACTGTGTTCTCTCATTTGTTGTGTAACTGTGTTCTCTCACTGGTTTCTCTCATTGGTCTTGTATTGTAACTGTGTTCTCTCACTGGTTTTAATTTGTAACTGTGTTCTCTCATTGATTTTATGACTGTTTTTTCTCACTGGTCTTGTGACTGTGTTCTCTCACTGATCTTGTGACTGTGTTCTCTCACTGGTCTTGTGACTGTGGCCTCCCACTGGTTTTGTGACTGTGTTCTCTCACTGGTCTTGTGACTGTAATCTCACACTGGTCTTGTGACTGTGGTCTCACACTGGTCTTGTGTCTGTAGTCTCCCACTGGTCTTGTGATTGTGGTATCTCACTGGTCTTGTGACTGTGTTCTCTCACTGGTCTTGTGACTGTAATCTCACACTGGTCTTGTGACTGTGGTCTCACACTGGTCTTGTGACTGTAGTCTCCCACTGGTCTTGTGATTGTGGTCTCTCACTGGTCTTGTGACTGTGGTCTCTCACTGGTCTTGTGACTGTGGTCTCTCACTGGTCTTGTGACTGTGTTCTCTCACTGGTCCTGTGACTGTGGTCTCTCGCTGGTCTTGTGACTGTGGCCTCTCACTGGTCCTGTGACTGTGGTATCTCGCTGGTCTTGTGACTGTGGCCTCCCACTGGTTTTGTGACTGTGTTCTCTCACTGGTCTTGTGACTGTAATCTCACACTGGTCTTGTGACTGTTGTCTCTCACTGGTCTTGTGACTGTGGTCTCTCACTGGTCTTGTGTCTGGTCTCCCACTGGTTTTGTTTTGTGACTGTGTTGTCTCACTGGTCTTGTGACTGTGGTCTCCCACTGGTTTTGTGACTGTGGTCCCCCACTGGTTTTGTGACTGTGTTCTCTCACTGGTCTTGTGACTGTGTTCTCTCACTGGTCTTGTGACTGTAGTCTCTCACTGGTCTTGTGACTGTGGTCTCTCACTGGTCTTGTGACTGTGGTATCCCACTGGTTTTGTGACCGTGTTCTCTCACTGGTCTTGTGACTGGTCTCTCACTGGTTTTGTGACTGTGGTCTCCCACTGGTTTTGTGACTGTGTTTTCTCACTGGTCTTGTGACTGTGGTCTCTCACTGATCTTGTGACTGTGGTCTCACTGGTCTTGTGACTGTGATCTCTCACTGGTCTTCTGGCTTTGTTCTCTCACTTGTATTATGACTGGGCTCAATTTGTGCTTCCTAATTAAATATCTTATCTTTCATTTACCTCATTGCACTTACGGTTTTATGCGCCTGACTGGATAATTTTGGAAAGCAATTTAAGGAAATGGATTTTCCACTAATTTGAGCAGCTTAGAAATGTGGTTGTTGTTATTGGCAGGTGTAACTATACATGCATGTGGGTTGTGGTATCTAAGGTTTATTTCACAGAAAGTTCTGACAACACTAGTATATCTCGGATTGTTTTTTGTTTGATTGTTGGGGGTTTTCGTTTAGAAACCTAAATGATGATATATACTCTTCAAAAGAAGAAACGCAAAACCACATTGTCGTAACATTTGGAGAATTGATTTAATTATTGAATGGTGAGTCCGATAATTACCAAATGTTGCAGGATTGTTCACAATTCACTCTAGTCCATTGTGAGTAAGTGATAGGACACACCACCAAGGTCAAGGTCATCTGGAGTCAATACCGGGTGTGGCTTCCGCGTGTGTTGACAACTGCCTGGCACCGCCTGCCCATTGAAGCAACCAGAGTACGGATGGCGTCCCGGGGGATGGTGGCCCACTCGGCCTGCAAGGCTGCTGTTAGCTCGGGCAGGGTCTGGGGCTGTGGTTGTCGCTGTCGGAGGCGTCGGTCCAACTCGTCCCATAGATGCTCAATTGGGTTCAAATCCGGTGATATCGATGGCCAAGGAAGGACATTAATGTTGTTGTTCTGTAGGAAAGCCGTTGTGAGACGTGCTGTGTGAGGCCTGGCGTTGTCATGTTGGAACACTGCGTTGGCCATAACTGGAACGATGTGTGGCCGGAGGATCTGGTCAATGTAGCCCTGTGCATTCAGGTTGCCCTGCACGTGGACCAGGTCAGTTCTGCCAGTGTGTGAGATGGCTGCCCACACCATGACACTACCCCCGCCGAATCTGTCCACGTCCTGCACGCAGTTTGCCGCATAACGTTCACCACGACGCCTATACACGCGACATCTTCCATCATGATGTCGGAACAGAAATCGGGACTCGTCACTGAACCACACCTGTCTCCATCGCAGTTGAGGCCATTGTCGATGAATCTGGCACCACTGCAGTCGGAGTCGACGGTGTTGTGGTTTTAAGATGACACCTCGAACTGGACGTCTGGCACGAATTCCTACCTCGCGTAGGCGGTTCCGTACGGTCTGGTCGGATATCCTGCGCAAACCTGGTATTGCTGCGGCTGTGGAGGTGGCAGTAGTCAATCGTTCCCGAAGGTGGCGTACCCGGATGTAGCGGTCCTGCCCGGGGGTAGTGACCCGTGGTCGACCGGATCTAGGGAGGTCACGTGTTGATCCATGTTGCTGGTAACGGTCCCACAGTCTGGAGATGGTGCTTGGGGACACATGGAATGCCCTGGCAACGGCCGTTCTGGATTCGCCTGCGTCTAGTCGGCCGGTGGCATTGTTTCTCTGCGGTTCACCGAGACGTGGCATGTCCTGGATTGTCAACTGTCGGCCAGATACAGAGGCCAGGCAAGCGAACACCCTGCACTTTTATACTGTCGGTGTTCATGTTGCACGTGCAGACAACGCACGTGCAGTGGTGACATGGTTTGCACGTGGCTGCGTTTTTGCGAATATTCACATTTTGGAACTTTATTGTACAGTAGCTGCGTTTTATCGAATGTAACCGTGGGAATGTGTTTGGGACATGCAATGACCTTATATTCACAAAGCATGAACCGGTAGGAAACATAAAATCGGAGTTATAACCCATTTGTACCCTTTTGCGTTTCTTTTTTTGAAGAGTATATAATGTTTTTGTTTGTGTATTATCCGACGTAATATTGCATTAACTAACATATGCATGAGAGAGAGAGAGAGAGAGAGAGAGAGAGAGAGAGAGAGAGAGAGAGAGAGAGAGAGAGAGAGAGAGAGAGAGAGAGAGAGAGAGAGAGAGAGACAGAGAGAGAGAGAGAGACAGACAGACAGACAGACAGAGAGACAGAGGACGATCGATCTTCTTACCCACTGCACACCAGGCGAACGATCTATCACTAAGCTATACCTGGCCACAGGTGTAACTTGTTACAGGTGCAAAGTGTTACATCTGGTATAGGAAGGAAACATAAACGACATACAATGCAACTCGGGAAAATTTATTTATTTTGGATGTTTTCTCCCACCTTTTTAAAATGTAACGTTACAGTAAGGTACACCATTTGTGTGTTGCTAGTCAACACATTCTCTGTTTATTCGCCGATGTTCAACTGATTCTCTTGTTGTTTAATAATAGATCGCCAAAATAAAACAAGAAGCAAAAAACACGAGATGCTGAAATGTGCAAATAGGCGTCTGCAATTGAATCAAAGAAAGGAATGTTTGTTCAACGACACTTCTGCACATTGTTCAAACTAGCAGGCACGGATCACGGGGGTGGGGTGGGGTGGGGGTGTCGATGGGGTCTGCCCCTTGCCCACGATGAAATAAATAGTTTTCATATATTTTACATTGCATTCACCGCTAATGTTAAACTTCGATTTAATAAGTTGTATGTAGATCCCCACCCCTTGCAAATTCTGGATCCGCGCTTAATGCGCGGTCGGTTTGGGATCGATCCCCGTCGGTAGGCCCATTGGGCTATTTCTCACTCCAGCCAGTGCACCACGACTGATAAATCAAAGGCCGTGGTATGTGTTATCCTGTCTATGTGATGGTGCATATAAAAGATCCCTTGCTGTCAATCGAAAAGAGTAGCCCATGAAGTGGCGACAGCGGGTTTCCTCCTTCAATATCTGCGTGGTCCTTAACCATATGTCTGACGCCATATAACAGTAAATAAAATGTGTTGAGTGCGTCATTATATAAAACATTTCCTTCCTTCCTTCTACATATATGGTCATTGTTATAAATCGGCTTGGGGGCTGCAGGAAACGTGCTGCCGACGAATAGACTACATACTGATTAACTACAAGGAATCTTTTGTATGCATACCGGCCTCGGTGGCGTCGTGGTAGGCCATCGGTCTACAGGCTGGTAGGTACTGGATTCGGATCCCAGTCGAGGCATGGGATTTTTAATCCAGATACCGACTCCAAACCCTGAGTGAGTGCTCCGCAAGGCTCAATGGGTAGGTGTAAACCACTTGCACCGACCAGTGATCCATAATTGGTTCAACAAAGGCCATGGTTTGTGCTATCCTGCCTGTGGGAAGCGCAAATAAAAGATCCCTTGCTGCTAATCGGAAAGAGTAGCTCATGTAGTGGCGACAGCGGGTTTCCTCTCAAAATCTGTGTGGTCCTTAACCATATGTCTGACGCCATATAACCGTAAATAAAATGTGTTCAGTGCGTCGTTAAATAAAACATTTCTTTCTTTCTTTCCTTTGTATGCACCTTCAGACAAGACAGCACATACCATAGCTTCATAGGTGTCTGAATTGAATGGGAACTACTCCCTTTTCCCCAACGCTAAAGATTTTTGCATTACGCTCCACCCTACCCCCATCCCATTATAAATGAAAGCAAATTAATATAAATTTTATTCAAACGTTTTCATCGTTTGTGATTCATTCATTTTATAAACGAGACGTTAACAAAGTTAAAGTTTGTTTTGTTTAACGACGCCATTAGAGCACATTAATTTTATTTATTAATTATCGGTTTTGGGGTGTCAACATTGGATAATTATGACATACAGTCTTAGAAAGGGAAACCCGCTGCTTTTTTCATTAAGTAGCGAGTGATTTTTATATGCACCATCCCATAGACAGGATAGCACATACCATGGCCTTTGATATACTAGTCGTGGTGCACTGGCTGGAGCGAGAAATTGCTTTATGTGCTCACCGACGGGGGTCGATCCCTGACCGACCGTGTACAAAGCGAGCGCTTTGCCACTGGGCCATGTCCGGCTCTTAGGCGTTAACAAAGACGCAGTATTATTCCTACTGAACGAATAAGTATGGTGAAGAATGCAAAACACTGACTTAATCTCTTGATAAGGAAAGTAAAAAAACCGAAAGACAGCGGCTCTCCGATAAAGAAGGTAGAAAACAGATATCGCTTATGAAGACTTGGGATCCGCTGCCAACATGGCGGTAATGGGAAATTTCATTTCTGACGCGAGACAATGATCTCGACAATCGAGCCTGTTCATCACTTCCGCTTTGAAGTTCTGATTCAGAACATACATCATCGTATTTTGAGTGGCTGCACTCGCCTTACGAAAAGGGACATGTTTAGTTACAGGCGCAGATCCACGGGAGGGGTCCTAGAGGGGTGTACTTCCCTTGAACATCAAAATACTTGTAATATTTAATGTGTAATGAATGTATATCAGTGGCGTAGGAAGGAAGCAAATGTTTTATTTAACGACGCACACAACACATTTTATTTACGGTTATATGGCGTCAGACATATGGTTAAGGACGACACAGGTATTGAGAGAGGAAACCCGCCGTCGCCACTTCATGGGCTACTCTTTTCGATTAGCAGCAAGGGATCTATTATATGCACCATCCCACAGACAGGGTAGTACATACCACGGCCTTTGATATGCCAGTCGTGGTGCACTGGCCCAGTGGCGTAGGAAGATGCAGGGAAGTGGGGGAGCGTAGGGCGCGCGCACACACACACACACACACATATATACACACGCACACGCACGCACACACACACAGACACACACAGACACACGCACGCGCACACACACACACACACACAGATATATATATATATATATATATATATATATATATATATATATATATATATATATATCATCGCTGCAGCTACTGGATCAAGAAACGTGGGAGAGGGCACATACCCCCTTTCTATCCCCATCCCCACCCCACCCTGCTTCCTACACCAGTATATATAATCAGTTTTTGTTGATGGTTTTTTGGTTGGAGGAGGGGTTTGTTTTTGTTTGTTGTTGTTTGTTTGTTGTTTGGTTTGTTTTTTGTTTTTGGTCTCAGAATTTGGGGTGTAATATTGTGGTTGAATGGATATTTCAGAAATAGATTGAAATAGTTAGCAAATATTATTTTATTTTGGATAGCGTAAACACTATTTTATAATAATGAAACCACAAATGCTGTAAACCTTATGGCCTGGAACGCATCGAGAGTGAAGAAAGGGACCAACTTCCATCCGCCTTGGCAATGTGCATATTACCTGACGACATTACTTTAGAATTTCAAATATGTCTAGAATTTTTCTGACGCTTCCATGCTATTTTTAAAACGGTTATCCAGCCAGTGCTTGCATGCGAGTACTGCCGGCTAAGGCTAAATAGACTTGTCATAGGCTTTTGGTAATGGCAGTCTTAAGTACCGAGTAAAACGTTTGTTTAGTTTAACGACACCATTAGAGCACATTAATGTATTAATTATAGGCTATTTGATGTCAAACGTGGTATTTGTGACATATAGTCTTAGAGATGAAATAAACCTGCTATAAGTTTCCATTAGTAGCGAGGGATCTTTAAAATGCACCATCCCCCAGACAGGATAGCACATACCACGGCCTTTGATATACCAATCGTGGTACACTGACTGGAACGAGAAATAGCCCAATGGGCCCACCAACGGGGATCGATCCCAGACCAACCGCACATCTTGCAAGCACTACCACGGCCTTTGATATAACAGTCGTGGTGCACCGACTAGAACATCGTGCTGGGGTGTTGTTAAAGATTATTTCATTCATTCATTCATTCATTCATTCATTCATTCATCCATACATTCATCCATACATTCATTCATTCATTCATTCATTCATACATTCATTCATTCATTCCCGCTAGAACGAGTAAAGACAGAGTAGGAAGGGTAAGTCCTCCTGACAGTTATATCGGAGAAGCACCTGACAGTGGTTCAGGGCCTGTCAAAACATCCTTTGGACTTTGATTTGTGCAGGCGATTTTGGATACGATAATGATTTGTTTAATTTTTTGCGTTCCGAACACAGGAACAAAATGGTCGATTCTCGATATCTAACTACTAAACATTTCCCGACATTTCACACCAATGTTTTTTTGTTTTTTTTTCTCTTTTTCTTCGAGAGGTCATTCATGTATTCATTTATACTTATATTCGTGCTTGTATCGAATTAAGATGTCCTGGGCACACACCTCTGCTATCTGTCCAGGACAGAGTTAATGGCTAGTTGTTAAACTCGCTCTGGGTGGAGCTGGAACCGGGATTCGAACCGAGTACCTACCAGCCTTATGTCCGATAGCTTAACCATTACACCGCCGAGGCCGGTGTTTAAGATGTTTTCAATATCGCAACTTTAAAGGTTTTATTTCCAGATGTTCGGGAGGTGTTCTTAGCTTTAAATTCCACTCCAAGCAACGTTTTATTTCCAGATGTTCGGGAGGTGTTCTTAGCTTTAAATTCCACTCCAAGCAACGTTTTATTTCCAGATGTTCGGGAGGTGTTCTTAGCTTTAAATTCCACACCAACCAACGTTTTATTTCCAGATGTTCGGGAGGTGTTCTTAGCTTTAAATTCCACTCCAACCAACGTTTTATTTCCAGATGTTCGGAAGGTGTTCTTTGCTTTAAATTCCACACCAACCAACGTTTTATTTCCAGATGTTAGGGAGGTGTTCTTAGCTTTAAATTCCACACCAACCAACGTTTTATTTCCAGATGTTCGGGAGGTGTTCTTAGCTTTAAATTCCACACCAACCAACTTTTTATTTCCAGATGTTCCCCGCCATGTGTTCTTAGCTTGGGCTCCATACCAATCAACGCTTTATTTCCAGATGTTCGGGAGGTGTTCTTAGCTTTAAATTCCACACCAACCAACTTTTTATTTCCAGATGTTCGGGAGGTGTTGTTAGCTTTAAATTTCACACCAACCAACGCTTTATTTCCAGATGTTCGGGAGGTGTTCGACTTGTTTGATTTCTGGGATGGTCGGGACGGTCTGATCGACGCTGTCAAAGTGGGAGATTTGTTACGGTGTGTCGGTTTGAACCCCACGGTCGAAATGGCCATTAAACACGGCGGAACGAAAAAAGCAGGTGAGGATTGTCCGAGAAATCGTCAGATAATGGTAATGGGGGGGGGGGGGGAGGGTAGGGTAACAGAAATAGTCAGACAATGGTAATGGGAGGGGAGAGGAGGGGAGGGTAACAGAAATCGTCAGACAATGGTAATTGGAGGGGAGAGAAGGGGAGGATAACAGAAATCGTTAGACAATGGTAATGGGAGGGGAGAGGAGGGGAGGGTAACAGAAATCGTCAGACAATGGTAATGGTAGGGGAGCGGAGGGGAGGGTAACAGAAATTGTCAGACAATGGTAATTGTAGGGGAGAGGAGGGGAGGGTAACAGAAATCGTCAGACAATGGTAATTGGAGGGGAGAGGAGGGGAGAGTAACAGAAATCGTTGTCATATGCACTCACAAAACTGTAAAATAAAGAATGCTAAGTATGTTATTTCTAGCATTGGTTATTATTATGTACTAGTATTAAATTTAATTAATTAATTTTATTTTTAAAAATGTATTTGTTTATTTATTTATTATCATAGTCGTCATCATCACCATTGTTGTTATCACCTCTCTCTCTCTCTCTCTCTCTCTCTCTGACTCTCTCTCTCTCTCTCTCTCTGACTCTCTCTCTCTCTCTCTCTCTCTGACTCTCTCTCTCTCTCTCTCTCCTCTCTGACTCTCTCTCTCTCTCTGACTCTCTCTCTCTCTCTCTCTCTCTCTCTCTCTCTCTCTCTCTCTCTCTCTCTCTCTCTCTCTCTCTCTCTCTCTCTCTCTCTCTCTCTCTCTGACTCTCTCTCTCTCTCTCTCTCTCTCTCTCTCTCTCTCTCTCTCTCTCTCTCTCTCTCTCTCTCTCTCTCTCTCTCTCTCTCTCTCTCTCTCTCTCTTCATCTCTCTCTCTCTCTCTCTCTCTCTCTCTCTCTCTCTCTCTCTCTCTCTCTCTCTCTCTCTTTCTTTATGCTTGAACCTTAATTGGATATAAGCACGAAAATACGTTGAAATGAAATGAAATCGTTGCACACTAAGTGTTTCTACCCAGGCGAGAAGCAGCTTGCGTTTGAAGAGTTCCTGGCGAGTTACGAAGCCGTGAAGAAAGAGAAGGATGTCGGTACTTACAAAGAGTTCGTTGAAGCGATGAAATCTTTCGACCGCGAGGGGCAGGGCTACATCTCGGCGGCGGAGATGCGACACATGCTTACTGCAATGGGTAAGACATTAATAAAATAAAAAAAAATTCAAGGTGCATGTCATGTTACTCAGCTTCAACAAAACACGACAGGGGCTGATCCAAGGTGGAACATGAGGATCCGGTCACCTCCCTGTGACTGGTCTGGGTACTTTTGGTCACCGTACATGTATCGGGCGTAGGAAGATGCAAAAAGGTGAAGGCGGGGGGGGGGGGGGGGGCACACACGCGTACACACACACACACGCGCGCACACACACACACGCACATACATATATTTATACATGTATGTATATATAAATATATAAAAACAATCGCTGCTGCTAAAAAGTGGGGTGAGGGGTACATGCCTTTATTGTCCGCACCCACCCACTGCTTCCTGCGCCAGTGCACCCAAGGTTCAATCACGTCAACAACGGGTCCAATTTTGGACATCGCCATGGGCCTATTTATTCTACAATGTAGTTCACGCAATAGAGAGGGGAAACAACTCTTGTCTGCATAAATGTCATGGACGCGACAATATAAGGGAAATAACTCTGCTAGTTCTATTCCTATCCTGGACAGAGGAGCCTGGCCAAGGCCGGCACCTGTGCCCATAACAGGCGTGTGCTACAACAGCTTGCTCTGAATGTGCACGTTAAAACCTATGACTTGACCTGACCTGCTAGTTCTATTGAAGTTTGTATACAAGCACATTTTTTTGTTACAAACAGTATAGGTTCTCTAAATAAAGAAGATTATGATCAATTTACATATATATACCATAGTGTTTTCGCTATCATTAGTAATAATATGGTATTGTCTAGTTTTTGTTTTCTATGTACAGGTTTTACGTTTTTATGTCTTCTTTTTTTCTTATTTCTTTCTTTCATATTTCTTTCTTTCTTTCTTTCTTTTTTTTTGTTTTGGAAAGAACAATAGAACACGGGCCCCCCTAAATTTTGCTACAGTATTTATTATATATTAATTTTCATTATTTTGATGATCCCCCTCCAAACCTCCCCCAAAGTTCCCTTGGAATTCCACCTCAAGTCACTGAGCCCCCCCCCCCCCCCCCCCAGTGGATTTTCTGGATCCGCCACTGGTATAGATCTTTAGTCATAGATATATTGTAGAACATTTCAAATCAAATTTTCTTTGTTTGTTTCTTTCTTTTTCTTTTGGGTGGGTGGGTGGGTAGGTGTGTATTTGTTTGATTTTTGTTTGTTTGTTTGTTTGTTGTTGTTGCTGTTGTTTTTTGCAACTAAGGTTCAATGAATTTGAGTCGCTGGGGCTAGTATAAAAATAAGGTAAGTGCTCGCCCGCCTAAATACACCATTGGTCGTGGCTTAACACATTTAGAATTACTGTCAACGACGAAGTGTTCTTGGGACTCCCCACAGCCATTGGCTCGCTTCAGATCTACTCACGTAGATACCTCAATGCTGAGAGACCATTAAGATATTTTCTCAATGAGATTTCGACCACGTGACTGTTGCTATGTTACAGGGGAGAGACTGACGGACGCCGAGGTGGACGAGATCATCAGACTGACGGACACGAGGGAGGATCTGGAGGGGAACGTTAAATATGAAGGTACGTGGGGATTTACCCCTTACGGATGTAGCGGTTTCCTCTAAAGGCGACCCCACACTATGCGAATGTCTCGGGCGACAACAGCCAGTTGTGACAAGACTAAAAGTACGATTTCATCGTGATCGGAAACTGTTTTTACCTGCTCCTGTACCACTTGGGTTTAGAGGCCGGGACGTAGACCAGTGGTAAAGCGTTCGCTTGATGCGCGGTCGGTCTAGGGTCGATCCCCGTCGGTGGACCATTGGGCTATTTCTCGTTTCAGCCAGTGCTCCACAACTGGTGCAACAAAGGCCGTGGTATGTACTATCCTGTCTATGGGTTGGTGCATATAAAAGATCCCTTACTGCTAATCGAAAAGAGTAGCCCATGAAGTGGCGACAGCGGGTTTCCTCTCTCAATATCTGTGTGGTCCTTAACCATATGTCTGACGTCATATAACCGTAAATAAAATGTGTTGAATTCGTCGTTAAATAAAACATTTCCTTCTTTCCTACCACTAGGGTTTCAGGCATGTCCGTCACGGTTCCAGTCTCTGGATAGCCAGGGATCCGACCCGGGACAGAAACGATTTCATTGTTGTCTATGCAATCGGCTATTCTCGTACGAAGCATTCGTATCGTGTGGGTTCGCCTTAAGACTATAATTATTTCGGATTTATCAAATGTTTACCACGATTAATAACTCATTGTGATCTAGTAGTGTCGGTAAGGAGAGTAAACTTGAAACTTTATCTATGGACTCAAAACTGATTAAATGGACTGTCCTGAGTTTGAAGCCTTTGTAAGATCTTTCAGACTAACAGAGTATTTTGGGGACTAAAATTAAATACTGAATAAATTTGTTTGTAGGGGTGGGGTGGGGCGTAGCCCAGTGGTAAAGCGCTTGCTTGATGCAACCTTTTTAAAAATGTGTTTACAATACTAGTGTGTATATTCAATGTGTTTGTGTCGGATGCTAGCGTTTTGGTGGAAGTCATTTTTAATTTTACAGAGGGTTTTTTCGTACGTATGACATTTTTGGAAGGTACAATCCGATTTGTTACTAGAAACATTAGGACGACCACAAACACCTTGTTTATACACACACTAATTAATTTTTAAAAAAAAGAAAGAAAAAAGAAACACACATATATATATGTGTGTGTGTGTGTGTGTTATTACCAGAGTGTTTTTCGGTATCGTCAATATCATATATTAGAAATAAAAATTGTATTATGCGAGCCTCTGGCGAGCATAATACATTATTTTTGTTCCAAATATATGATATTGACGATACCGAAATACACGAGGGTAATAATCTCTTTATCATACAAACTCAAGCTTAATACAACGTGTTTTTGTAAACTGTACAAGCAACTTTAATTCCAGTCCGCCATTACTAGATATTCAAATGACGTAAGAATATGTGGCGCGGTGTATTTTTTAATGGAAATGACGTCAAACTCGAATGACGTCATTTTGGATGTCCTTACATCAAAATACAGTTATGCCTAAAGTTTCTTGTTTTCTGAACGCTGGACAGCTTTCAGTGTCAAATTGCCATTAAAATGTTTTTATTTGATGACTATGAATGCATACGTCAATCATGGAGTGTCACCCAAGTATGTTTGCTTAAATGTCAATAAACCTAGTGCCGAGACCTCGACTAATTTGCATCTAATTTGCAAAGTTATCGAATTCTTAAAGTATGTGATCTGAAAAATATCACATACTTTGATTGCACTGAAAATGTAAGATATTATATGATAAATAAAATTTCAATGGCAATTTGACACTGAAAGCTGTCCAGCGTTCAGAAAACAAAAAACGTTAGGCATAACTTTATTTTGATGTAAGGACATCCAAAATGACGTCATTTGAATTTGACGTCATTTCCATTCAAAAATACACCGCGCCACATATTCTTACATCATTTGAATATCTGGTAATGGCGGACTGGAATTAAAGTTGCGTGTACAGTTTACAAAAACATGTTGTATTAAGCTTGAGATTATATGATAAAGAGATTATTACCCTCGTGTATTTCGGTATCGTCAATATCATATATTAGGAATAAAAATAATGTATTATGCTCGCCAGAGGCTCGCATAATACAATATTTATATATACATATATATATATATATATATATATATATATATATATATATATATATATATATATATATATATATATATATATATATATAAATTTTAAGATGTACATTTAGTCATCAAAAGGGCTCCGTATGTCATACACATGTTACAACGGCAGAAAACGCTTAAGAATTTAAAGAATGTGTGATTTTTGGATTTGACTAAAGACTCCGTCTGCTCATGTAAATGACCTCATTACAAGTTTATATCATAACAAAATTACTCGACGAAACAAAAATAGAACAGAAACATACAGGTTATAATCAACAAGTAGAGTCAATGACTTAAGCTGTATCCTAACCAGACGCGAGCGACGCGAACGGTGCGAGCGATTATCTTAGAAAGCATGGATTTCAATCGCCGTATCTTATCTGGACGCGTGCGACGCGACAAATAAATTTGTCGCATCGTGCGCGTGCGGTTAGGATACTGCAATTGAAATCAACGCGTCGCTCACGTCCGGTTAGGATACAGCTTAAGTAAGTTAGTTGACTGAAGACAACACATAACGGTAAACAAATGTAAAGAACAGATACGATGTACAGTTATAACCGTCACTAAGCTGGCTATATTGATTACAGCACTAGAAATGTCACAAGACATTAAAGCCGCACACCCTAGTTCCATCCAGCGAAAATAAATTATAATTTAGTTAATCTACAAACCTGTAACACACTTAGATCACGTTTTTATCAAATGGAGTGAAAAAGCAGGTTTTATATCGATAAATACCATGGGAATCCCATGTCCCAATTGCTTGAAATAATTTTGAAAGTTAGTATTCTGATGTCACCGGTAGAAGCACAACAATGCCTACGTCACGACAAATTTCACAGACTTGGGGTGCGTTCGTTTCACCTCTCCTGGACATGTTCCAACTGTTCTGTCCTGGTTGTATCCCGTCTCCAGATATCGTAAGACTTAGCAAAATTATTGGTTTTAAGGGTTTGTAACGTTTTGTATTGAGACACTTACTTGTCTGAACTTTATTGTTACTGAAAATGTTCACGAACTGTGAAGAAAAAGCTCACAAATGAACAACAACAAATCGGATTGTGATTGCGCGAACCGTGCACGAGAAAACAAACCGAACCAAAATGATAACGGTCACGTGATATACCAACGTCTGTGACATTAAAAATAGATTGGACCTCGCTTGCTTAACGGTTTTTTCTCGACAACACTTTTTTTGAAAAAATGCAAAAAATGCATTTCGTGGTTTTACAAACATCAGGATTACCAAAAAGCACTTCAGGTGAATGGAAATGTGTATTCTAAATAATAAAATGTAAGTAAAGTGCAATTTTATTTGTGAAAAATGGGGTTTAATAGCGAAAAACAACGCCGTAATGGTTAACAAATAAACGTAACTAGGGTGTGTCCCTTTAACCTATAATTTTTTTTTGATATTTGGCCGTCTATTGTACATTTTATTCAAATACATTCGTCATAAATCTTTATACACTGGATATGTTAAAACAAAGGAATATTCGTGAACGTAATTGCTATTAAATAATACATTCTTATGTACAAGTATCTCTTGTTAGTTTTCGTGCTGGGGTGACGTTGAACATCTATTTTATTCTATTCTCTTGTTGTTAGTTTTCGTGCTGGAGTGACGTTGAACATCTATTTTATTCTATTCTCTTGTTGTTAGTTTTCGTGCTGGGGTGACGTTGAACATCTATTTTATTCTATTCTCTTGTTGTTAGTTTTCGTGCTGGGGTGTCATTTAACATCTATTTTATTCTATTCTCTTGTTGTCATTATTTTCTGTTCTCTTTGGCTTTCTGTTCTTCCAGATTTTATTAACAAGGTTTTGAAAGGACCTGATGGCAAGGACATCTAAAGGAAGAAACCGGAAGAAGAACCTCAAGTACTACCAACTCGTGTAGTAAAGTCTGCTCCAAGATAACTTCATTTCAAACACGTCAAACAGGAAGGATTTCGTTCTCATATTCTTGATGTTTCGTTACAAGGATATCCTGCCGTTCGTTAAAAGGATATCCTGCTGTTCGTTACAAGGATAGTCTTCTGTTCGTTACAAGGATAGTCTGCTGTTTGTTACAAGGATAGTCTGCTGTTCGTTACAAGGATAGTCTGCTGTTCGTTACAAGGATAGTCTGCTGTTTTCTACAGCCAGACGTTTGGTTCTACATACTATTCTCTTGGATATCGTTGCTTTAATAAGCTGAACAATAAAATAAACGCAAATATTAATTTAGTTTTTTTTAACTAATTTAAAATTATTCTTTTTGAATTCCATTAGATTTTGTATCTGTTAAAATGACTAATGTCTGGTGGACATTTTAGAACCAGTTTGAGAAATATTTTTGCAAAATTAATTGTATCATAAAATATATATATATTAATATTTTTTGCGTTTCTTTTGCTGTTCAGTATATATTTGATTGGTCTGCTTAGTCAAGAATGTTTTGATACAACCCTTCTTAATCAAGAATGTTTTCATACAACCCTTCTTAGTCAAGAATGTTTTGATACAACCCTTCTTAGTCAAGAATGTTTTGATACAACCCTTCTTAGTCAAGAATGTTTTCATACAACCCTTCTTAGTCAAGAATGTTTTCATACAACCCTTCTTAGTCAAGAATGTTTTCATACAACCCTTCTTAGTCAAGAATGTTTTCATACAACCCTTCTTAGTGCAGCAAACACTTTTTAACTTGGTCATTTATACATTTTACACTTTTGTATCTTTAAAACAAAAATATTGGTACAACAATATATAAATCTTTATGCCTATTTTGTTATTTAAGCAAATTTTAATGTGACCATTGAAAACCGAAATTGTTTATACCTTGTTGCTATATATAAAAACAGTTCTACTTGGTCTCATAAAACATTATTAAAACAAACGTAAATATGATCAGTGCTAAAAAACAGTTTTGACTTGTTACTTTAGGAAACAGTTGGTTATACCTGATTCTTAAAACAAGCTGTTCTACTTTGTTAATTGCATAAAGTGTTTGTTCTGTCTTCTACATTGTGACACATGTTGTTCTAGTTGACCAGTGTAACACATTTAAATCTGTTTTCTCACTGTATTCTTCTTCGTCTTCCTGACTATAACATATTTATGTTCTACTGTTTCTACTTTAATACATTTTGTTCTACTTCCTGACTATAGGACATTTTGTCATACGTCCTGACTATAAAGTCTTGATCTTTCTCGTTGTAACATATTCTGTTCTGAAACTAACATTGTGTCCTACTTTAACGCTTAGGCATTGTGTTTTACTTCTCACTGTAACCTACTGTTCTGTACTTTCTCAAGTCAGATTCTTCTACTTTCTAGCTAACATAGTTTCCTCTGCTTTCTCACTGTAATAGATTTTGTTCTACTTCAACACATTTTGTTCTACTTCATTGTAACACCTTTTGTTCTATTTTTGGTTCTAATTTCTTGCTGAAAATTTATTCTCTTTACTACCTCAATAACAAAGACAACATTTTCGATCCATAATTTTAATGCACGGAGGTTTGAGAAAATGGGGTAATTTTGTATTATGACAATTATGTATCTTTGCAATTTAAATACACACAATGTTTGAAAGAAAGTTGTCTTGGTGTTTACGCGATGGTGGATATTATCCAGCGTCACTTTTGCGAATTTGCTCATAAATATTGAAATTCAATATATTTATTGTTTGTGGGAAGTTTTGTAATTAATTGATATTAGTGAATACTTCGTTAATCCTAGATTAAATTAGTGAGATTTATAAAGAGTGTGTATAGTTTAAATACGTAGCTTTTTAACCAAATACGCAATAGATAAAACTGGAATTTATTTCGCTAAATTACGTTGAGCCCACACAGATTATATATTATTTTAAAATTCGGTTCATAGTGATGCATATTGTAGATATGTTTTCGCAAAAATCACCCAGTTTGAAAGACGTTTGTAAGCGTTAGCTTATTTAATTTAGTTTTATTATTTCGACAATATTTCAAATCTCGTCACGTGACACTTGCATGAGACTTCCTCCATGGATAAAAACGATCACGTGACTTGACTAATGATTTATGTTGAGGCTGTTGTGTTTTTGTATGTTTTAATTTAAAATAATCAATAATAATATATTTAAAAAAGAAACCAGGAATGGAGGGTGCCGCTATGTGACCTAGTTGTTCCGCTGTCTGTTCGTCGTATAAATGTTTCTTGCTACTTATGCTGTTATCTTTACATTTCTTCATTTAAAAAAAAAAAATCATTCTTAATTTTATGCTTGTTTATGCAAGTGTATGCTTAAACTTATACGTCATCTCTTCACTCGTATTATGTATATATTTCAGTAATGGAAATGGTACTCATCTTGACAAAATTTTAATATCATTATTAGTAAATACAAATGCGAAACAACGGCGTCTCGAATGTTTGTTGTATATTGGGGACAATGCTTTCCCTTTTCACCCCTCGTTTTAAAGTAATAATAATAATATGTTACATATTACAATATGAAGTATAATATTGTTTACAATTCGATTACATTGACAGAGATTGCGCCTTCCTTTATGTAGTGCTTAATAGCCAATGTTCTCCTACCCACCCCACATTTATCACCCGCTCTTTTCAAAATAATGCTTATTAAAGAAACTTGCGTGCGTTATTTAATAAATTATATGTATGCTTTGTATATGCATATATTATCTTTTGTAACACCTGTGGTGTTACGATATTAACATTGTATTAACTGTTCATTTTAAAAAAATATATAAGGATATTCGCTTTGTGTTTGTTTCATTGTTTTGTTTACTATGCAAAACTATATTATCATTGAACAGTTTTATTTGAATTTATAATGTTTTTAAGGATGAATGAACACATGCTTTTAAAATATCTTTGTTATTTTCACCTTAACGGCTAAAAATAAACAAGAACTGAAATCTGAAAATATATAATTTCCCATTTATGAATTATGAATAACTCAAAAATAAAAAAGAAACAAATGGAATACACAAAGCAATCTGTTGTTATTACTTTTGCATTTTTGTGGTTGTTTGTGTTTTTTAAACTCATTTATAGCATGAGAACACACCAAACATTGAAAGTAAATGTCTTTCAATCATTGATATTATAATAAAAGTTATATACCTTTTTTTAGTTATTCGATTGTTTCTTCTTTCCCAACCTCACACTAAAAACAATAAATTTAAAACAATTTACAAGTGTTTATTGCTACTACTGCATTAAGTGTTTTGCAGTCCACATTTCTGTTAACGTTCATTAATAGGTTAGCTTCACTTATCGTGTTTTGCATTATGCTACTAATTTTGTATTATAAATTATTTGTAAATATATACCATGTTGGCGCTCAATAAAACATTCCTGGAAAAAAAAATATCTTAGTTACTTTTGTTTACACTTTGCAATACCGTCGACAGTAAAACGTTGGAAGTAAATTGTGTCTGTTTCAGATATAACAGAATTTAGGTGTGAAGGACAAACCATATCCAATGCCCATTACCAACAAAATAAAATTAAATAATAAACTTTAATTTGTATAATCCAGCAAGATAGTTCAAAAAATAGTATCGCTAACTCCCCTACCCTCCCAACCAGTTTTTGGAAAACAATTATTGTAATTCTGAAGAATATAATATTATGTCCCAGTTCATTTGACTGTTCCAACGAAACACTAATCTATTACTAACAAAAGGCAAATCCTAATGAAAGATTCATTCTCAAAGTTGCAAATGTTTATAGTTTGCTCTTTTGCACACATTTATAATCACAACAAATTAATCGACGCCAAATATAACATTTGGATATTTAAATTAAGAATATACACAATTGTAATGTTCTATAACATGACATAAACAGTCCTTTCTTTCAGAATCGTTAAAGGAACATTCCTGAGTTTGCTGCAATTTTTAAGATGTTATCGACCAGCAAAGACTTTTTAACGATTGTAATTACATATCAAATATATTTTTCTGCATAATATATTAGTGGCTGTATATTAAACGTGTTTCTGATCGTTCTAATATTTGTACTAGGTTAAATTTCATTTTATTTCCTAAAATAAAAAAATTTCGTACGTACGAACTTATTTGAAAACAAAATCCACTTTGAGCTTCTTACAAATATTAAGACGACCAGAAACACATTGAATATACAGATAATGATATTCTAAACAAGAAAATATATTTAATATGTAAGTTTAATCGTAGAAGTATCTTACAATGTAGCAAACTCGGGAATGTCCCTTTAACAATAACATTATATAGTAGGCCCACGTAAAAGCAAAACACAAAGAAAACACGTCATCGCATAGATGCAATTCATATTAAAACTCACACGACTTCTGTCTCCCTTATCGGAGTAGCAGATGTAATTATATTGATGTCATTTGTCTGGGCATACAATTCAAGGTATAATTTTTATATTTCACAAGAGAAATATTCATGTTTAATTTTTGTCATTATGCAAATTTGAGACTTCCCTTATAATGGAAGAAACAATTCCACCAGAGTTTGTATTCCTTTACTGGATATATATATATATATATATATATATATATATATATATATATATATATATATATATATATATATATATACAGCCTTGAATCGGGTTATTCACAAAAGAGGTTGTTTTACTAATCACTTTATGGTGTGTTGGATATTTTACGACAAACGTTCTGTGTGTGTTTGGAAGTTATCGCTGTGTAGATCATGTGTTCTCTGTGCGGACATCGTTGCGGATCTGTTTGATTTGCGCTATGGAGTATAGCGGAGTACAGTGGAGTATACGCCCGAACGTCATGTTTGAAACGTTGACTACACGATGGAATTACATCATTATTTGATCTCAGGTACGTCACAAGGAACCTCTTAAATATCAGCAGTGGAGGTCTTCTTTGTAAGTATAATTTATTACTTAAAACTGACAGTAAACCTTTTAATAATTATCATTATTCTGTCATGCAGAATTCCGATCTAACTGGCACTCCGCTTTGACCAACGTCGAACTGTTAGATATTTCAGCCAGGCAGAATGTTGTGACTCAAGGGTGACGAGTTCGAACCTTAGTAAACACGAACTAAAATTACACCAGTTGTTAGTTTAATCCATCCATCCCACCAACAGTCTATCCCCCACTGGTTATTTCATTGGTGTCTCCCGCCCCCCCCCCCCCCCCCCCCCCCCCCTGTTTCCAACGAGCCTGTTGGGTCCAGTGTTTCTCTGTCTCTATATATGTCTGTCTCTCGGTCTGTATGTCTCTGTCTCTGTCTCTGTTTCTCTCTCTCTCTCTCTCTCTCTCTCTCTCTCTCTCTCTCTCTCTCTCTCTCTCTCTCTCTCTCTCTCTCATTCAATAACCATATAGTAGACATCATATCACGTAGCCATAGTTTAAAATGTGTTTATGTGCCATTAACACACCCATTTCGAGGTTCAGTGAGTACGCCCAGTACCCACCCTGGTATCCGCGCCTGGAACTCAGCTAGTCTACTATAACAGCTGGACACACCAGGTAATTACTTATCAATCAACCGGGCAAGTGTTCTCTTAAATGCGCGTTATATAAACAGCCATGGACAGAACTCTCTGGCTAAGTCAGAGGTTGTGCCCATGACAGACGTGCTTGAACAGTTCCCTGATGGAAGCATGCCAAACAGTTACCCACCCCCACCCACACACCCACAAAAAGTTAAACGTTGTTTTGTTTAACGACACCAACAGAGCACATTAACTTATTAATCATCGGCTATTTGATGTCAAACATTTGATAATTTTGACATAATATTATAGTCTTAGAGATAAAACCCGCTACGTTTTTCATTTAGTAGCAAGGGATCTTTTATATGCACCATCCCACAGACAGGATAGCACATACCACGGCCTTTGAGATACCAGTCGTGGTGCAGTGTCTGGAACGAGAAATAGTCCACCGACGGAACGATCAATAAAAAGTACAAAATCAACAACAAAAAGACATGAAAGATCCGAGTGAAAACATCTTTATTGGGATATATTGCACAGTACACGCCGCTGAGGTTGCAAGAGGTTTACCCACGTAGACATTTTCGTTTAAACACTTTTCTGATAAACAGCTGTACATCGTGTATTACTCCGCGGATCCATCTGTCTTTCAAATAGTCCGCTAATGATCAGGGATATACAGAAATAAATAAAAGTACACACGGCAAAATAATACACATATTCCGAGGCAGGTTGCGTCTTCAGTAAGAAATCCAAGAAGAAAAAAAAGTTCTCCTCTGCTGCTACGTTCCTAAACTAATTCTTCTATTTGGCGAAAGGATGTCCGGTTTGTAGTGCTAAGTTTGGAGTTACTTTTGGCACGAATCTGCAGCAGCATCTTCTAAAACCATGGGTTTTTGTTTTTGTTTTGTTTTGTTTGGGTTTTTGTTGATGTTGTCGCTATTTTAGACACAACTGATCATAAATCAAATTTTGTTTTCTGTTTCGTTAATAATGTTATTTATCGTCAGGGTATGGACCAGCCAGCACTTTGGAAATGAATTCTGAAATGGAAAAAACAAAAACAAAATTAAAAATTAAATTGAGTAAATGTATTAAAATGATGGAAACTTGAAAGTGTCAATACTGGAAAAAGATATAGGCTATGCAAGTACAGCAACGTTTACAAAGTAGGAAACGTTTATCAATTTACAAAAAGTATATAAACGGGTAAATAAATAAATAAATAAATAAATAAATACATAAATAAATAAATACAAATAATTATTTTAATAAACGTTATTAATCGTCATTAACTAAAAACAAAAACAATAAAAACAAAAAAAATCTTATTGTGTAACGATCTGGCTACACCAGTTCTTGTGGTTTGTACCCTGAAATATCCATGTGCTAAAATTAGGAGCGGAGACCAGTCTAGTGAAACTGTACTTGCAAATAATTGTTGACGTCACGTTACTGACTTGACACCTGATAGGTAGGCCTACTGCTGTTTTAAATTAATTTTTTCCTACTAGTTTATAATTAAATTATAATTTAAAAAAAAAAAATATTTTTCGTTTAATTATTTAATTCTGTATAAATTTACTATTTTATCTTATTATTTTACTAGAAACAGAATACTGTAGTAGTATCAATAGCACTAGCAGTAGTTGTAGTAGTAGTAGTAGTAGTAGTAGTATAGTAGTCGTAATAACGTTAGTTGTATTATTTTGCATATCTAATACGAATAGCGGTAATCACGTTAGCAGTATTATTTTGCCTACATACTAGTAGCGGTAATTAAGTTAGTAGTAATATTTTGCGTATATAATAATATTAATAACGTTAGTAGTAATATTTTGCGTATATAATAGTAACAGCATTAACGTTAGTAGTAATATTTTTCGTACATAATAGTAGTCGTAATAACATTAGTAGTAATATTTTGCATATATAATAATAGTAAATAACGTTAGTAGTAGTGTTTTGCGAAGATAATAGTAGTTGTAGTAACGTCAAGTAGTAGTATTTTTTGCGTATATAACAGCAGTCGCAATAACTTACTCATTAGTAGTAATATTTTGCGTATGTAATAGTAACAGTAATAACGTTAGTAGTAATATTTTGCGTATGCAATAGTAACAGTACTAACGTTAGTAGTAATATTTTGCGTATATATTTTTAACTAAAGATTAAAGGTATCTGCACCAAGAAGAGTCTTAGAAGAGTACAATTATATTATTCCATACAACTTTTGGTCAAGTGCTCATACAATACAATTTCTGTTTATCGACCGAACAAGAGGTGACTATAGAATTCTGTTTATCGACCGAACAAGAGGTGACTATAGAATTCTGTTTATCGACCGAACAAGAGGTGACTATAGAATTCTGTTTATCGACCGAACAAGAGGTGACTATAGAATTCTGTAGCAGAGGTGTAACCGATACATGTACTATGTACTTGTTATCCTCGAATGATACTAATCAAGTATGTATTTCCTTATTAAAGCGTCTTGGATTCAGTCGTGTACCAAGATAAGATTTGGTAGAGAGTAACAATTTAGTGATATTGATTTTAGTAATAGTTATATAAGCAGTAGCAGTGCTAAGTTGTTATTTTCAGTGTTACAGAATGAATACTAGAATACAGTTTCTTGTTATTCACAGGAATCAGAAAGATTAAACGTGTTAGCACATAAAGAAGGAAAGCATTGGGGTGGGGGTGAAGGGTAAGTTTACCGCACCCTTTACTTATCGAAGGGACCGGCCATGACCTTTGTTATGAACTCTGAAAGGAAGACATTAGGATGTGGAATCATTGACATAAATTGTGATAATGTGTAAAAAAAAAAAAAAAAAAAAAAAAAAAAAAAAAAAAAAAAAAAGAAGAACTACAAACAATGATATGTCTGTGTTAAATTCAATGCAACATGGATACGCGAAAATGCCAGTAACCAGGGCGGATCCAAATTGTATTGTGGACCATGTCGCGAACACCAAACAACCGTGAACGGGGTAGGATCTAGCTCAGTCGGTAGAGAGATCGCCCGAGGTGCTTGCGGCGTAGGATCGAATCACCTCAGTGGAACCATTCTCTAATTGGGTTTTCCACGACCCAACCAGTGCAGCACGATTGGTATATCAAAGACCGTGGTAGGTGTTGCCCTGTCTATGGATTAATGCATATAAAATGTAATGGGATTTCCTCTGAAGACGACGAGTCACACATGACAAATGTGTTTGACATCCAATAACCGATGATTAATAGCGGTGTCGTTAAACAAAACAAACTTTAACTTTTCCAAACAACTGTAGCTTAAAATTTGCTGGTATATGAAAGGTCATGGTATGCGCTATCCTGTCTGCAGGATGGTGCATTTTAAACATGGAGCGGGTTTCCTGTCTAAGACTATATGTCAAAATTACCAAATGTCTGACATCCAATAGCCGATGATTAATAAATCAATGTGCTCTAGTGGTGTCGTTAAACTAAACACACTTTAAAATGTACTGAGTAATATTCATGTCACGGGCGAATCTAGGATTTCCGAGTGGGGAGGGACAGGGCGAGAGTTTGGAGAAACCTGAAAAGGGGCAACTTGAAACTCTGAGATCGGCAGATTCCATAGAAGGATATTTCACATTAATACTAGAGCACCCCGCTGTTTACGCGAGATGGAAAAACTCTATGTGGAGGGGGAGAGGGGGGGGGGGGTCTAGACTGTAGCAAGCGAAGTTTTAGTGGAGTCGAGTCATACTACCCCGAAAAAAAATATATTTAAGAAATGATAACTTGGAGCAGTGGGGTGGGGTTTGACCTCCGATAACCCCTGCAAACACACCTGGGGTGGTGGCTTATCACCCCCTTGGTGGGTCGCTGCTATTTCTTTCTAATTGGTGATTGACGAGTGTGAAACTAAGGACCTGCCATCGTAAGGGGGACCTTACCCAAATATGTCACTCCCCCTATAGATCCGCCCCTTCTGAAACGTTTGACAATGTAACAGAAGAACCAGTGTGGACCTTCGTATTTGACCTTACCCGAATATGCCACACTCACCCCAGTCGTTGTAAGGAGGACTGTACCCAAATATGCCCCCCTCCCCTTATAGATCCGCCCATTCTGAAATGTTTGACAATGTAACAGAAGAACCAGTGTGGACCTTCATATTTGACCTTACCCGAATATGCCACACTCATCCCAGTCGTCGTAAGGAGGACTGTACCAAAATATGCCCCCCTCCCCACATAGATCCGCCCCTTCTGCAAAATGTGAAACTGTAACAAAAGAACCCGTATGGACCTTCATATTTGACGTTTCCTTCCAAATCCTCTCTCAAGTCGATACACTTAATGATGTCATCAACCTGCTCGTCACTCAGTCGGTCGCCTGGAAGAAAGAAAGAAAACAAAAAACATTCACTGAAAAAGATTACACAATTCATTTATACTTATTTTCGTGCTTCTGTCCAATTAAGGTCCTGTGCACGCACCTCATCTATTTGGTCTGTCCGTCCAGGACAGTAAGTAAGTGGTTAGTGGTTTGTGAAAGAGAAATCGGTGTTGTGGTCTTACTTACACCTATTCATTGAGTATTTAAAACTCGCTCTGGGTGGGTTCCGGTACCAGGCTACGAACCCAGTACCTACCAGCCGTATATCCGATAGCTTAACAATGATACCATCGAGGCCGGTCGATTCTTAAAATTATAAAACTCATAAAATCTAGCTCGCGAGGAACGTAGTTATAACTTCTCTTCTTTTTTTTGCGCTTGGTGTTTCAGGAAGATAGTTGTTTTTATATTATGTACGTTTAATGTATGTTTGAGAGAAGATCAACCAGCCCCCCCCCCCCCCCCCCCCACCTACAAAAAATGGGAGCCCGTACGCCTACGTACACATGAGTACTGTAGGTACACGTTTAAGCTGAACTTTGAAGTTTCACCCCTCATTAAACAAATTCTGCAGTCGTCCCAGAGCCAGGTGTACACATAGTGCGTACATACTTATAACTGTTAATTACAAATATTTCAGCAGTTATATAAACAGACGGTCCAATAATTGACATCTCAAAACAGGAATAAGATATAAATATTGATATACTGTTGCCAAGTTAGGCCAGAACATTTTACGCATGCTTATGTCATTCGGAACTCTTTCGGGACCATTCGGAATCATTCGTCAGTTTCCGTGAATAGTCTTACCCAATGACGTCAACACGTGTCTCATTTCCGCTGAGGAGATGAATCCCTGACCTTCCCTGTCAAATGTCTTGAAGGCTTCCATGAAGTCTGCATAAGTTCCTGTGTCTTTTTCCTTGGCAACGGTTTCGTAGATTGGGAGGAATTCTTCGAATTTGTACGACTTCTCGCCTGACAATAAATAAAGCAATATTAAATTAGAACATTATCTCTACCTGCGAACTACTTCACAACCAGTGATTGGGAAGCGGTGAAATCCACAGCAATGAGGTATTAAGTGACGTAGAGATGAGTGTTATCTTAAGGCGGGCGACGATTTAGCCTTTAGCCCATATCACTGTACAAAATGTAATGAAATAAACACATATTTAAAACAAAAAATCAAGACCCCCCCAACCCCTCCCGAAAATCAAACGTCATTATCTCGACATCTGTGATTTCAAAAGCCCATGATAGATATATCAAAGTCCAGAAATAGTCCCATGGTATAATTTTCACCAGCAACTATTATGTTTATCTCGAACCACCGATATCTCGACCGGCCTCGGTGGCGTCGTGATAGGCCATCGGTCTACAGGCTGGTAGGTACTGGGTTCGGATCCCAGTCGAGGCATGGGATCTTTAATCCAGATACCGACTCCAAACCCTGAGTGAGTGCTACGCAAGGCTCAATGGGTAGGTGTAAACCACTTGCACCGACCAGTGATCCATAACTGGTTCAACAAAGGCCATGGTTTGTGCTATCCTGCCTGTGGGAAGCGCAAATAAAAGATCCCTTGCTGCTAATCGGAAGAGTAGCCCATGTAGTGGCGACAGCGGGTTTCCTCTCAAAATCTGTGTGGTCCTTAACCATATGTCTGACGCCATATAACCGTAAATAAAATGTGTTGAGTGCGTCGTTAAATAAAACATTTCTTTCTTTCTTTCGATATCTCGAGTTTGGTGTTTGGTACCTTCCACATCGTAATGATGACTGTATAAACCTTTTTCCTCACTGTTTCAAAATGAACGAAAAAAATGTAGCTTATGTGTATCATTCGGAATTATTCGTCACTTTCCGTAACCCCCTTACCCCCCCCCCCCCCCCCCCCATTATCCAATGACGTAATTATCGTAGTAACAAACGTACTGAATGCTTCATACAAAAACAACACATGACTGTATAATAATACTTCATAACATTTTACCAACCATTACACATTAAAAGACTTGTGCTCGAATCCTTTGTTGTTTTTTTACAATAAAATATGTTTTCAATCAATTAAAGACGAAAGCGCAATTCGGAAGTATTCGGTACTTTCTGTAAAGATCCCGACGTGGTCGTCATGGTAACCGACTCACCGAATTTCTTGACTCCGCCGTTCTTCATGATGATCTCCTGTGTGGGGTTCAGGCCCAGACAGTACAGCATGTCGCCGGTTTTCGCGGCGTCCACGTCGCCGTCACGACCATCCCAAAAATCAAAAAGGTCGAACACCTCCCGAACATCTGAAACGAAAAATAAAACTTCTTAGCTTCAGCAGATGTCGGATTCGAATCCCAATAGGCCTACTGACCCCAACCCAGAATGAGTACACAGCTTAACAGGGGGCAATATTTGTTTGTTGTCGGGTTTTTTTACCTTTTTTTCTGTTTTTTTTTCTTCTTTTTGTTTTGTTTTTGTGGGTGGGTGGGCTTATATATATATATTTTGTTTTGTGTAACTAGTGAATACCAATTATTAAATATCGGCTAATGGCTGTCAAACATTTGGTCATTGTAAAACGTAGTCCAAGAGAACCCGTTACATTTTGTTCCAAATAGCAAGGGATATTTTAGATGCAGTTTCCAATAATCAGGGCATCACATACCACATCCTTTGTAAAACGTGAATTTAACATGCTATAATACTATATTTATAAGACTATATCTTCGGGCGATTAAAAAAAAATTGAAAGAAAATGTTAATTTCTTGAATATTTTATGACACTATCCTATTCCTGTATTACAGTAACATAAGTAAAGTACTGGCATACAAAAAGTTGGGTCTGGTATAAAACTGAATCTATTAGTAATAAGGTCAAAGAATATTCGAAATATTATGCTCAAGTTTGAATATGTTTACAAATTTAAGGCACAACTGTTTCTCTTTGAGATGTGATGTTGTTTGTTAAGTTCATGATTTTTATTATTAAGAAAAAAGTATACCGTTTAATACCGAATTTTATTCTTATTTTATACAGTATACAATTTCGTTTAATCAAAAGTGTGGTAGACATGAGTCAATGACTATAAAGCAACTGAGAACGTAACACTGGTTGTTCTAAAATAACGTCTGGCTCTTCAACCTTTTATGGCCGCCGATTCCTGGAAGCTATATTTAACACGTGGACCGCACGGGAATGGCATTCTACTTCGTTACCTGAAGAACATCACTGCCGTGTTCTTGGGGTCTAGAAGCACAAATCGGTTTACCAACAGATGCACTTGCTTCCAGGCCTTTTTCTCTTTTATTTTTTTTATTATTATTTTAATTTTCGTAATAATTGTAAAGGTATTCTTTCGTTAATTCACCAATTATTTCATCATTGAATCATTAGCATTCGTTCATTCGTTCACTTATATTGATTTTCGTGTTTATGTCTTCTTAAGGTTCAAGCACGATATCGTGGGCACGCATATGATCGCATTTATGATATCTCTCTGTCCAGAACAGGGATAATGATTTAGTTGTTAGTTATTTGTGAGAGAGAGAGAGATGTCGATGTAGTCGTCTTGAACCTTCCCAGTGAATGAATTATCATATAGACCCGTCTTGAGATGCGAACCCAGTACCTATCAGCCGTAAAGCTGTTAACGTAACCACCACGATACTGAAGCCAGCACAGTAATAAAATCAAAAGCTTTGGAATTATGGTACCAGAAGATTAAGTTTCTAATTACATTTTATGTAAATATATAGAAAAACCCGGTTTAACAAGATATAAATTTAATGCATTTACAGTTTTATAAATATTTGAAAAATGAAAACAAATATATGAACAATTTTGCTGAAGCTATCGTGGGTTGACCGAATATCTGAGCTATTGTATTTCATCACAAACATTACAATCGGCGCCTGTGAAATGAATACATAAAGAAATGAAACAGCTGACTTTGTAATTATTATTAAAAACAAATGTGTTGTTGGACTACGCAAAAACTATATAGCAACAAAGTAACGCGTTAATTTTTATTCTATATGATCTTGTTTACAAAATACTAGTAATATCGATATGGTACGTTTAAAATCCAAATTCCAATATGGCGCCCAAAGGGAAATAATGTGTAAGAGACGAGCCGGTTCGATCTGTCAATGCAGGGTGTCCATTGACAGCACTAAACAACGCTGACAAACAATGTTATTATTACTAGTCCAAGGACAGAGGTTAATAATTCATGATTAGTGAGGAAGAAGTCGGTGCAGAGGTCTTACACCTTCTAAAGATTATTCTGGCCACATATCGCCGTTATCTTTCCATAACTGTTTAGTTGACTGCAAATAACATATCTGCAGGTACAGTTCCAGTGAGGCCGTGGAGAAAGTCTAGGACAGAAACAAATTATAGCTGCTGACGAAGACAGCGCCGTTGCTAAGATGCGTCCCAGGTGGGCGCGCAGGTATCTGGTATTAAGTGCTATTTAGACGTACGCCTCCAAGAGCGCTCGGCGCCGTAGTGGATACATCCTAGCTTCACCAGATTATAACATTACTAGATGTAACCAGCACTTCGCATGTTGTCGCATGATGTATAATTGTGTTTGTATTGTCATCATATGCCAAGTCAGAGAACTATTCTGTATAAAGTCGGTGAAACTCGTGTCTAATGTTAAAGTTAAAGTTTGTATTGTCATCATATGCCAAAGTCAGTGAACTATTGTGTATAAAGTCGGTGAAACTCGTGTCTAATGTTAAAGTTAAAGTTTGTATTGTCATCATATGCCAAAGGCAGTGAACTATTGTGTATAAAGTCGGTGAAACTCGTGTCTAATGTTAAAGTTAAAGTTTGTATTGTCATCATATGCCAAAGTCAGTGAACTATTCTGTATAAAGTCGGTGAAACTCGTGTCTAATGTTAAAGTTAAAGTTTGTTTTATTTTACGACACCACTAGAGCACATTGATTAATTCATCATCAGATATTGGATGTCAAACATATGGTCATTTTGACAGAGTCCTAGAGAGGAAACCCGCTACATTTTTCCCATTAGTAGCAAGGGATCTTTTATATGCACCATCCAAACAGACAGGATAGCACACACCGCGGCCTTTGATATACTAGTCGTGGTCCACTGGTTAGAACGAAAAATTGCCCAATGGGCCCACCGACGAGGATCGATCCCAAATCGACCGCGCATCAAGCGAACGCTTTACCACTGGGTTACGTTCCGCCCCATCGTGTCCAATATCTCTATAAGTTCTACTAGACGACGTTTAGACGGGGTGTGGTGACTTTACACTGGGCTACGTTCCGCCCCATCGTGTCCAATATCTCTATAAGTTCTACTAGACGACGTTTAGACGGGGTGTGGTGACTTTACACTGGGCTACGTTCCGCCCCATCGTGTCCAATATCTCTATAAGTTCTACTAGACGACGTTTAGACGGGGTGTGGTGACTTTACACTGGGGGACCGGCCTCGGTGGCGTCGTGGCAGGCCATCGTTCTACAGGCTGGTAGGTACTGGGTTCGGATCCCAGTCGAGGCATGGGATTTTTAATCCAGATACCGACTCCAAACCCTGAGTGAGTGCACCGCAAGACTCAATGGATAGGTGTAAACCACTTGCACCGACCAGTGATCCATAACTGGTTCAACAAAGGCCATGGGTTGTGCTATCCTGCCTGTGGGAAGCGCAGATAAAAGATCCCTTGCTGATAATCGTAAAGAGTAGCCCATGTAGTGGCGACAGCGGGTTTCCTCTCAAAATCTGTGTGGTCCTTAACCATATGTCTGACGCCATATAACCGTAAATAAAATGTTTTGAGTGCGTCGTTAAATAAAACATTTCTTTCTTTTACACTGTGTTTTTAGTCCAAGATACGACCGTCGTGTACATAGCCAGCCCTTAGTCTACCGTCAGTATACATCAAGCCCAGTGGTACAGCGCTCGCTCGATGCGTGGTCGGTGTGGGATCGATCCCCGTCGGTGGGCCCATTGGGCTATTTCTCGTTCCAGCCAGTGCACGACGACTGATATATCAAAGGCCGTGGTATGTACTACCCTGTCTGTTTGATGGTGCATATAAAATATACCTTGCTGCTAATCGAAAAGAGTAGCCCATGAAGTGGAGACAGCGGGTTTCCTCTCTCAATATCTGTGTGGTTCTTACCCATATGTCTGACGCTATAAATAACCGTAAATACAATGTGTTGAATGCGTCGTTAAATAAAACATTTCTTTCTTTCTTTCATACAACAAATTAGCTCAGTCGGTTGAAAACTCGCTTGAGGTGCTTTGATCGTGAGATCGAACCCGCTCAGTGGACCTATTATCTGACTGGTGTGTTTTTTCTTTCAGTCCCATCTAGCGCCCCAATGACTGGCATATGAAAGGTCGTGGTATGTGGTGTCCTGTCCCTGGAACAAATGTAGAAGGTTTCCTCCATGACTATATGTCAGAATTATCAAATGTTTGACATCCAATAGCCGACGATTAATAAATCAGGGTGCTCTAGTGGAGTCTTTAAACAGAATAAACTTACACTGTCGCCATGTTTATGACTACAGAGTTTTATCATCTGAAAGACAAATGGTGGATTATCACTCTTTAGAAGAGTAATACATTATTAGGTGACCTAAATTAGCGATATGCCCAGGATAGCGTGCTTAAACCTTAATTGGGCATGATAATTAAAACAAGTTGAAGTGAACTGCTGGCTAGGGCGATCACTTCGTGACGTTAAGAAACGCTTGTTTTATGCGGTTCATACCACCTGCCACCATATCAAATCCTATTTAGCAACAGTAAGAAGGTTCATTTAAAAAAATTATAATAATAAAAATAAAAATTAAAATGAAAAGGGAGAAGAAAATCTTGCAAACTCCCTTCTTATATACAAGAGTGAGGATAGGTAACAACCAAATGCTATTTCGATAATCACACGGGGAAGGTAATTCATCCCTCGAGTGCACCGAGCTAGGTATGTAGACCAGGCGCGTGCAGCAAGCAGACGGTATCCGGTTACACACATCATCTTTTGACATAGTACCGAGCTGAGATCGAGTGTCTGTAAACAGAGGCATCTGCCAAAGACTCGAGGAATTATTCTGGATACGAACACCGCGAAATGCCATAAAGAAAGAGGAACATAAATCATAAACTTTCGGACTTGAGGTTGGTAGGTACTAAATTCGCAACCCTGTACAGGCTTCAAGTTAGAGTTGCTTTTAAAAGGAGTACCCTGAGTTTTCAGCCCTAGCAAGACTTCCGTTTGCCCCCATCCCCCAATAAAATAAATACACATTCTTGTTTTTTTAAAAACACTATATTATAATCTTAACATGTTTCAGCTACAAAGCTTTATACGGATAAATACATTTGGAATGACCATAAGCGTACGAGACAGGGGGACCGGGGTGGGGGGAGTCGGGAGGGGGGTAACCCTCCCCCCCCCCCCCCCCCCCCCCCCCGGTAGTTCTGGAACCAAACCTCAAATTCGAGCAAAAATGATAGAGATATTTTGTACGCCTATGGGAATGGCCTTCGGCCGAATTATGTCGTACAATATTTGTTTTCGTTAAACAAAACAAACTTTAACTTTAAACTTTTCGTACGAAATTAATTTAGACATAAATTGATATTGAGTTATTACAAAACATCACTACATTCAGAAATGCATTGATTATAGAGGTATTCATATCCTAACAAAAATAAAATGTAAGTAAATTGTAATTTAAAAATTTTAAAATATTTTTTGCAAATATTTTTAAATGGTTACAAACTCAGAATAATGACTTGGTGAGGAGGGCTGCGTCCGTTACACCAACACACACACACACTCTCTCTCTCTCTCTCTCTCTCTCTCTCTCTCTCTCTCTCTCTCTCTCTCTCTCTCTCTCTCTCTCTCTCTCTCTCTCTCTCTCTCTCTTGCACATTAATTGGATATAAGCACGAAAGTCAAGTTGAAATAAAATTATATACATCATGGTCACCACAATGTATTAATCGGCCAATCAATCAACCATATAACTCGTGCTTCCATCCACTGAACGTTCAAGTGCGACTGTCTTGGGCACATCCTCTGAGATTCCCCGGTGGATGTGTCGAAGACAGGGGGATTGGTGGGGGTAATAAAGCTATGGAATTTACCATTTGAATTAAAAGAGAAAGGATTTTTTTGAATGCATCATAATAACTAAATTTTCAATTAGAATTTAAAATAAATAAATAAACAAATAAATTGAAAAAACTTGTTTGCGTCAGGCCTAAAAACCTCAGTGTATGGAGAACTGGTAATATTCCTGTTACTAGTAACATGCAAACCGACTGATTACGCATTGTGGAAATACAGCGACGAGATATAGTGAGGTAGAAACACACATGGCCTTACTGTTCCAATAACAGAAACTCATTACATGTATATGAAACCACGCTGTAATTACTAATTAGGAACATTTCCAAGAGTTTAAATGGGAACATGTGTTTGTATCTGCATGTGTGCGTGCGTGCGTGCGTGTGTGTGTGTGCGTGTTTATGTATGGAGGTGCGTGTGCATGTTTCTGTCAGGAGAGAGAGAGCGAGGTTGAGAGGGTGTGTGTGCTTGCCTGAGGTGAGGATCGAATCACCTCAGGGGGCCCATTCTCTGATACATTCCCCGTTCCAACCTGTGTACCACAAGTTACTGTGTATGTAAAGGTTACACACCACCATTAATTACTCATGCAGTTCAATACAATTTCTATGTCAGAATATATTCTGTGAAAAATACATCACTATCGAGAGGGTCATGTGACTACTAATTTTAGGGAGTGCTCCCAACTGGCAAGTACCGTGTAAAAAATCAACATCGGTCGACCACTAAGTTTTTTCAGTTAACAACCCCCATGCCTGACCACCGCCTCGTGTTGCTGTTATACAATTGGCACTAAACCAAGTGCACAGTTGTTATCAGTTAGTACAACATATAATAAGTTACTTCAAACCAATGGGTTATTTAAATACTACAGAGGTCATCCTACGTATAATCATCAAAGGAAGATTTGAAAAAGCATGTTAAAATTGTGTAGGGTTTTATTTCATGAGAAACTATTTGCTAAACCGGACTATAGTAAGCTGCTATAGCAGGTAACGACACGACACATGGTGGTATGTTGACTCGACTGGAAATCCCTCAAAGCTGGACGCTTATCACGGCCCCTATTCAAATAGCAGTACAGAACAGACCCTTTGTAAACCTGATACCCCTTAGAATTGGACTGTTTAGTTTCTCTCATGAGTGTCCGGCATAGAGGGGTTTTCTTGCTGTTACTTGGTAGTTAAAGTATCCTGCACCGTTCTAAGTTTATTGCTCGAATGAAGAATTCCAGTACTCACCTTCGATTTCTGTTTTCGATAACTGAGACTGAAAAGAAGAAGAAAATAGAATGTAAATCTAGAAAATATAATGTAAATCTGGAAAATATAATGTAAATCTGAATTTATTATACTGTCAAAATGAATGTCACATTCCGCTGGAGGTAACATTTTCATTTGTCAGTAAAAAGTATCGAATAGAAAATCTTAAATTCCTGATCAAACAAATATTATTATGATATGGTGGCATTCATTTATACTGCATATACAATATATACTTTACTTTAGTTTTTGAAGGTTATATTGTATTTATCAAAGAAGAAATAAAAACACCATTTAATTATCATAAACTCAAAGTCATGTGTATTTATAAAGGCCATATAACTGACCTACTGAAAGACATATTATCACAGACCACTAATCTATTAAATGACCTGACAACCTATTACCTGGACAAAAATAAATTGATTTGTCCCTAAATGTACTTTATTCAACCATCTTCATAACCACCATACTCCACGTATTAATGATATTTTGTAAAAAAACACACAAAAAAACTATTAATTATGGCAATGGTCCATAATTCCAAAACTAACATTGCCGAGAAGGTTGACATGGATTTCACTCCATCATGGTTCAGTTAGGATGATGCGCTATCTAGATTTGGTTTTAAAAATTAATGTAATTTTCATTTGTTATCAATTTTTAGAGAATTGATGAAAATGGGAAAAATTTAACGGGTTTCCTCTTTAAGACTATATGTCAGAATTACCAAATGTTTCACATCCAGTAGCCGATGATTAATAAATCAACGTGCTTTAGTAGTGTGATTAAACAAAACAAATTTTAATATACGATGACAACAAAGTAAATACATGTAGTTCTTTCATAAGCGGGCTTAATTACCCAGGTCCATGTTGTTAAGCACTAACATACACTCAGTTACATTTTGTACTAACCAGTTATTTATAGATACAGTTTGTTTTGGAGCACATTGATTTATTAATCATCGGCTATTGGATGTCAAACATTTTGTAATTTTGACATATAGTCTTAGAGAGGAAACCTGCTACATTTTTCCATTACTAGCAAGGGAATTTTTATATGCACCATCCCAGAGACAGGACAGCACATACCACGGCCTTAATACACCAGTCGTGGTGCAATGGCTGGAACGAGAAATAGCCCAATGGGCCCACCGACGGGGATCGATCCCAAACCGACTGCGCATCAAGCGAGTGCGTTACCACTGGGCTACGTCCCGCCCCTTACCCGTAGATAAATACAGATATGTGTTCAAAGATAAATACAGATATGTGTTCAAAGATAAATACAGATATGTGTTCAAAGATAAATACAGATATGTGGGTGTTTCTTGTTTGTTTTTTGTAACATCGATTTAGAAGCCATGCATACAATGACCACACTATGTTAGTAAACCATTATATTTGTACATAATGATCTCTTCAGAAAGTTTCTTGGGAGGTGGTGGAACAAAACGTCGAGACCGTTACAGAGGTGTCAGAGTCGAGTTCAGTCAGCCGTTTGTGCCTAACGTTCACTAGACTGTTTTTTTTACGCTACATTATAATCTGAATTACCACTTCGGAAACCAGTCAAAATAGTTTGCAAACGTTTAGCGAAAAACGGCTGGCTGAACGTAGGCCACTTTTGGTACACTGTTTTTTCCTAGATGGAAGCGACATGTTGAGGTGGGAATGAGGTAACAGATGGTATCAGATATCTACTTCGAGCACTCGTTATATAATGTGCTGACGTCAGGTGCGTTTTTCACTTTGATATTTCCAATCAAGTTTTCATATCAATATTAACACACACGAGTTTCTACACATGCCACGCTAACAAGAAGATAGAAAATAGCTTCAAATATACAATTGTTTTGTTCTTGTTGTTTTCGGTACATTTATCTTTAATAGTTGTACCTTGGGCTTTAAATGTTTTATTAATACTATACAATTGTTTTGTTCTTGTTGTTTTCGGTACATTTATCTTTAATAGTTGTACCTTGGGCTTTAAATGTTTAATTAATACTATCTTACTGATCATTTCAAAACCAAAAATATATATTTGGATGCAAGCTCCGTATTTAGCAGTGATGCCAGGCCGGTAACCTATATGAGTGCCTACATATAAAATAGCTCTGCAAACCGAAAGGGCCAACGAGGGGTGGGTTGTGCGGCGTGCACTCCATCCCCCGGGCTTTACAAGTGTTTTTATAAATGAATTAAAGATATGACTACGCTCTCATAGTTCTACATATTTTCATTGTCAATTGCAAATGAGAAATAGTTACTTTAAAATTGCATTTACTTGGATGAAATCAATACCATAAATTTTAACATTTAACAAATGTTCTTCTTTCTTTCCACTGTTTTCCAGATACCGCTCTAGCAGGAAGGAACCAAACCTAAGCCACATGCTTATGCACTCTGTACAAGGTATTAGATCATAGCTAACGATTTTCAATATAATGTATCGTGGATTGCATATATGTATTAAGGCACACGCAAACTATGTATATTAAATTAATATATGCACACACGAAATCACACAGGGAGGGGGGTTTCAGGAAAGTCATGCTACCGTGGGTGAAGGAGGGTGATTCATAAAATCACTGTCTTACCATTGCGGCTGGTTTCCTGGATGCTGCCTCGTTCAGTACTAAAGCAAGAACTCTACCTGCGGAATGTTAAAAATGCCGTGTGCTATTCTCTCCCACGTGCCTGCTATATATACGACGAGTCCACTGCCGTACTTGGGGGTGTGGTGCACTGCGGCCAGATCCGCAATATGGACGATGCCTCACTGTTGCACCATCTGGTCACAGTAGGACAAGATGATGTTAATTACGTCCCCTGCCGCGAATTAGAAATAGTGAAATAATACTGGTTGGAGGAGTCCGGTATTCAGTTTTACTAACGAAAGTTACTATTTAACACACCTATAATGAATTTACAGTTTTTAGCGGAAGTGACGTTTTAGCCGTAAAGAATATTATTGACCCCCTGTGTAAACAAATAGCGCTTGGCAATGATATCACTCCGGTCTTTGGCAACGAAGATACAATTATTTTAAAAAATTTAACCTTCGTATGTGTTTTATTGCCATGGAGAATAGCTCTTTTAGAAAAAGACAGAAATGATTTTGTTTACGCTGGGCGCTTTTAATTAATTTGCAACTGTTACAGTAGATTAGTCGTGTGGATAGCAGTAGGTACCAGTATAATGCGTTGCTAGGCATACTGCGTGGCCTTGGTCATATATGGTTGCAACACATGGCAGAAGACAGAGCAGAACAGCCCAGCACGTGCCAAAATAGGTAAGGCGGCAATGTGATATCTGTCGGCTGCCAGATACAGCGGCAGACGAGTGCCGATTTACCGCAGACAATGAATGGCGCCTTCTGGAATATCACAATATATAACTAACGACGTAATATTCTCTTTCATTCCGAGGGAGGAGCAAAAAACTCCATTAGCTTTTAAGAAAGCTTCTTTTAGAAATATTGTAATATCGGCTTGACTTAAAGTATCCCAGTTGGGCTGATGGTTGGAGGGGGGAGGGGAGAACGAATATGTGTGAAAGTTTATTTACTGATATACCGGTGTACATGTATTTTGTTGGCCGCATTCCTGTAACAGCTGCCAACAAAATGTTTTCTGCACAGAGCAGAAGATAATGCGCATATACATACACCCAGTACATCCCAGTGCATGTCATGTTTCTGCTCTAATTAATAAAACGCATTCGACGCTTTGTGAGACGGCATACTACGCATTATGTTCTTCAAGGGCGAGCCTGTGGTGCTTAAATTGTATGATCAAATCTCTTCAGTGGATCAATTGGGTTTTATCCCGTTCCAACCGGGCCTGGTGCTTATAAAACTAAAACTAAAAGACACTAATGTCATGACAACGCCATACAAATTGTGTGCGTGTGACGTCATTAGATATTGAGTCTGGACTCATGACTTGTGTATATCAAATCCCATGGTATCTGCTGTCGTATCTGTTGGGAAAGTATATAAAAGATGTAATGGGCACGTGTAGCTGGTTTCCTCTGAAAACTATGTTTGATATTCGTGACTACTTGAACAATGTGTCTATTGTCCTCTAATAGTATCTTAAAGCAAAACAAACTTTCTTCTAATTCTTTCCAACAGCCCCGTCGGTGGGCCCATTGGACTATTTTTCTCGTTCCAGCCAGTGCACCACAACTGTTATACCAAAGGCTGTGGTATGTGCTATCCTGTCTGTGGGATGGTGCATATAAAAGATCCCTTGCTACTAATAAAAAATGTAGCGAGTTTCATTTCTAAGATTATATGTCGAAATAACTTATTAATAAATCAATGTGCTCTAGTGGTGTTGTTAGACAAACCAAACTTTTCTACAGCCATAGTCGCAGTTTACTATATACTATACTATAGTGTATATAGCATTACATTAAAAAAAAAAGTATTAGTAGCTTAATTTGCATATGCAAATCAGGAGGTGCACAGTTACATCTGTCACTCTTAACCATCTAGGATCGATCCCCATCGGTGGACTCATTGGGCTATAATATATGTCGTCCCAGCCAGTGCTCCAGAACTGGTCTAACAAGGACCGTGGTATGTACCACCCTGTCTGCGGGATGCTGTATATAAAATATCCATTGTTTCCAATCGGGAAGTGTCACTCATTGTGTGGTGGCAGCGGGTTTCCTCTCTCACGTGTGGTCCTTAACCATATTTCTGACGCTATATAACCGTATTTAAAATATATTGAGTTCGAGAGAGGAGAAATATATCTGAGAGAGAGAGAGAGAGAGAGAGAGAGAGAGAGAGAGAGAGAGAGAGACAGAAAGAGAGACAGACAGAGAAAGAGACAGACAGAGAGAGAGAGAGAGACAGACAGACAGATACAGACATACAGTTAAAGAGGTTAAGGACCACACAGATATTGAGAGAGGAAACCCGCTGTCGCCACTTCATGGCCTACTCTTTTCAATTAGCAGCAAGGGATCCCACCATCCCACAGACATGATACCACATACCACGGCCCTTGATATATCAGTCGTGGTGCACTGGCCGGAGAGAGAGAGAGAGAGAGAGAGAGAGAGAGAGAGAGAGAGAGAGAGAGAGAGAGAGAGAGATTATATATTAATATAATTTATCACCGTTGTGAGGTATAGATACGGCAATTCCAACTCGAGGGACAATATGTTTTTTGTGAGGGCCCAGGTTTACAGAGACCCTTACAAAAACATTTTGTCCCTCGGGTTGGAATTGCCTTATCTATACCTCACAACGGTGATTGATTCTTTTTCTTGCCCATTTAATTTCAGTAACAAAACATTAATTTTGTAAGCGACGGTTTGTTTATTGTAGAACGATTCGTAAACATTTTACTTACAAACTCATTTAATCATACGCGGGGAAAATATAGTCCAACTCATGCAACGACATAAAAATGTAACAACTTACCAATAAACATAAAGTTGAAAATGTTAATTTGTTTAAATATTTTTAAAACAATGATGCAACGTGAAATGGCAAACAGAATTCTAAAAACCATCTGTTATGGCGTCAATCGTTGTAAAGCATGAGTTATGTATGTAGAAATCGTCTAGCCCTCGGGTCAGACAGATTTTTCTAGCACCGTGCAAAGGCTGGATAAACCTGTCCAGTGGGCAAGAATATATATAAGGTGATTGCTCGGTGCAGTATTTCTCTGACCATCTTCTTTATGGTCCATAACACAACCCTTAGACATTATAGTTTGCCCCCAATGTGGGTGGCTCCCTAACATACTGACTATATACACCAGCGCCCACGGGCAACACAGCACACAGTCATAGCTAATAATCGAAAATCAATGTAGTGGTTTTACAGTGTCGCCCCAATGAACCGTCAACTCTGATAAAAAAAAAAAAATTAAATAAATAAAAAACCCTCGGAACGTTCCGACCTTGAAAGCTATATAGCTTAATTACTGCGCCACAGGGAAACCAAAAGTACCGCTATACTAATATTGCGGGAAATGTATTTGCGGTACTCTTTTGTTGCCAGTGGCAATGTTATATGCGATCTTACACGTGCTCGTGTTTTTACCTGCTTACAGGAGAAATGAAACCCGCGACCACGTGGTTCCAATTAGTGCTTGTTACTTGTCGCAGTTTGTTGTCAGCAATGAGCGCTGACGGATCCGTTCTAAAGGAAATTCCGTAAACAGAACGACATAAGTATGTACATATCCTACTGCCATTTCGAACACACACTGCAGTGTCCATATCTAATCAAGGGGGTGGGAGTTGGTGTAGTATTAAAACAAATAATCAAATAGAGGAAATTCCGTAAACAGAACGACATAAGTATGTACATATCCTACTGCCATTTCGAACACACACTGCAGTGTCCATATCTATCCGAGGGGGTGGGAGTTGGTGTAGTATTAAAACAAATAATCAAACAGAGGAAATTCCGTAAACAGAACGATATAAGTATGTACATATCCTACTGCCATTTCGAACACACACTGCAGTGTCCATATCTATCCGAGGGGGGTGGGAGTTGGTGTAGTATTAAAACAAATAATCAAACAGAGGAAATTCCGTAAACAGAACGATATAAGTATGTACATATCCTACTGCCATTTCGAACACACACTGCAGTGTCCATATCTATCCGAGGGGGTGGGAGTTGGTGTAGTATTAAAACAAATAATCAAACAGAGGAAATTCCGTAAACAGAACGATATAAGTATGTACATATCCTACTGCCATTTCGAACACACACTGCAGTGTCCATATCTATCCGAGGGGGTGGGAGTTGGTGTAGTATTAAAACAAATAATCAAATAGAGGAAATTCCGTAAACAGAACGATATAAGTATGTACATATCCTACTGCCATTTCGAACACACACTGCAGTGTCCATATCTATCCGAGGGGGTGGGAGTTGGTGTAGTATTAAAACAAATAATCAAATAAAGGAAATTCCGTAAACAGAACGACATAAGTATGTACATATCCTACTGCCATTTCGAACACACACTGCAGTGTCCATATCTAATCAAGGGGGTGGGAGTTGGTGTAGTATTAAAACAAATAATCAAACAGAGGAAATTCTGTAAACAGAACGATATAAGTATGTACATATCCTACTGCCATTTCGAACACACACTGCAGTGTCCATATCTATCCGAGGGGGTGGGAGTTGGTGTAGTATTAAAACAAATAATCAAACAGAGGAAATTCTGTAAACAGAACGATATAAGTATGTACATATTCTACTGCCAATCGAAGAAGAAGAAGGAAATGTTTTATTTAACGACACACTCAACACATTTTATTTACGGTTATATGGCGTTGGACATATGGTTAAGGACCACACAAATATTGAGGGAGGAAACCCACTGTCGCCACTTCATTTGGTTACTCGTTTCGATTAGCAGCAAGGGATCTTTTATATGCACTATCCCACAGACAGGATAGTACATACCACGGCCTTTGTTACACCAGTTGTGGAGCACTGGCTGGAACGAGAAATAGCCCCATGGGCCCACCGACAGTAAATACATTCGAGTGACCATATCTAGTCGGGGATGGATGGGGCTGGTGGTGTTTGTGGTTGATGTATTAACACAGATAACCCAGGACAGTAATATAGTAACGTCTCCAAATAGGAAAACATAAGATCACTTTTAAACTACACACATTTATTTGTAGTTTTCTACGGACAGTGTTGTTCCTGATACAGTTCAAGATGCATTATTTGCAGACGTAGGGGCGGACGTAGCCCGGTGGTAAAGCGATCGCTTGAAGCGCGGTCGGTCTGGGATCGGTCCCCGTCGATGGTCCCATTGGCCTATTTCTCGTTCCAGCCGGCGCACCATGACTGGTATATTAAAGGCCGTGGTAGGTGCTATCATGCCTGTGGGATGGTGCATATAAAAGATCCCTTCATTTCCTCTTTGGCTCATAAAACATGATTGGTCACAAGCCATGGAATCAAGCAAATTAACTTTACTCCTGCATAGCATCAAATACAAAACATGTCTGTCAGTCTCAGGTATGAACTTTTCAAGCACATATGCCCATGTCAGACGTACTTGAACATTCAGCGGATGTAATTATAAGCACGTGTCAAATACTTCATTGAGCAATTCAGTCACTTAGAACTGACGTTTATGCACCTCTAAAACTCGACACCTATGGATGGATCAAACTGTCGTTGCCGATAATATTTCAAAGACGAATACATTGTCAATCAGGCCTGGTGCTTATACAACATTTAGAGTCTAGTCTCCTGACGAAGGGCGCCGGTCTCGGGTGGTCTGGGCAGTCCAGGATTACGGTGATAATTACAAAATAATAGATCGCCGACTAAGTGGAACAAACTGATTCTGTGTTTGGTTGTCGGCGGTCATGCGTGGCGGAGAGCCTCACTACGGAATACGTAATTACACACTCAGTCGGGTTAACTTCAAAGAGTACTAACTTACAATAATTGTTAGCGCTGTTTCTTTTCTTTTCTAAATAAATGTTGGTTCCTGATTCGCATTAGTGCTTTTTAATGATTGTTCTTATTCAAAATATTTAAAATAATTTTTAAAAATTTGTGAAAAAAAATGTACTGAGTGTTATTTGCATTAAGTGTTTTATTTATTAGTTATGTTCCGCTATGTGTTGACATCTGCAAAATACAGCACTATTCATTATATCATTTACTTTTGTTTCAAATTTCAACTCTTATATATTAATTTTAAAACACTCGAACTATTTCCTCGACCCCTTCAAGATCGAGTTATTGACGTTTGAGTGTATAGTATAGTCCGGTGTTTAGAACGTCGACATGCGTGTCTGCTGAAATTGGCTGCTAGCGTAATTGGCTGCTAGGAAGTGGCTGCTAGAATCTGCTCGGTATTACAAAATGGCGAGAATTGTTCTAACTGGCTAGTAAGCATTTGACGATATGCGCTAATGACGACAACTCGCGAGTGAATTAAAAGTGCAGTTATGCTTGTATTTGAACTTAGAACTTGATTGTATACGATTGAAACCAGACACTGCAGCTTTAATGGTCTAACAAAGTATTACCTGAACAAAAATAATTTGATTTGTCCCTACATGTAGGCCTACTTTATTTAACCATCTTCATAACCATGGGCGTACAGCCCCCCTAAATCAAAGAGTGCCCATACGCCCATGTTCATAACCACCATACTCCATTTATTAATGACATATTGTAAAAACAATTGAATTATGGCAATGGTCCATAATTCAAAGACTAAAATTGCCGAGAGGGATGACATGGATTTCACTCCTTCATGGTTCAGTTAAGGTGATCCGATAGCTAGATTTGGTTTCCAACAATTAATGTAATTTTTTATTTATTATCCATATTTTTTTAAATAAGGTCCTTAAATCTGTGACAGTATGCCTTTAAATTAAAATTAATATACGCCGTGATGTACGATTTGTTACACGTGTTTATTCCATTGAAAAATATGTGCATGCTTGCTCCCGAAACTGTTTTTATTACCGAGTCAGACGGTAGAAACCATATCGTTAGTTTCATTAACTGCTGTAGTTAAATAGACAACTATATGAATAGCGTAATATTGCAACTACAGTAATTAAGGGGTCCAACCTAAACCGTATGACACATACTTGAACTTCGTATACCACTACCAAAATGGCGGATAAAGCTCGCTTCGCTACACGACGGTGAGTAAATTTTGTCTTACAGCTACATGATGGATGCCTTTCTGATTAAAATAATATTGCGATACGGCTCTAGAATGGCTACTCTATCCATATGTTTACGTAATTCTCGATTTTGTTCAACCACAAAAAAGCTATTGAAGAAATACCTCGTTGTTTTGACGGTGAAAACAAACATGATCAAAGTTTTTTGTGTTATTTTAAGGAAATGAGTTATATTTATATACTTAAAAAGTGTCATGATGAAAGTTTGTATACCCTGAAAGCTAAATTATGCAAATACGTTTTGGAAAGTCATTTTATAATTTTCCATCCAAGAATTTTCTTATAGTTTAGGCATATCTTCGTCTGCTCCCCCGGGTTTAGGACACCTAATCGTATGTTCCAAATGAAGACTGCGGCCAACAATACTCTGGAAGGTCTGCCATCCGCAGACATGTGGTTGTTCATCAAAGCAGACCAGACGGGCACCAGTGCACTGACTGTGGACGAGTGTTGTCAACTAGGAGTCATCTCCAAGGACACCGCGTTTCCAGATCCATTGGAATGAATGATCTAGTTTTTATATATTGTTTAATAAATCGACATTATAATGCAGTGTATTAGTAGTTTGTTATTAATCCCCCACTGGACTCCTAAAACAGCAATCCTAGTATATGGATACATGCCGTGTATCTCGAATAGGTCAAAGTGACCTTGACTGACCCTTGACCTACATCTGGGTGTTTTCAGATGTGTTTAGACACAATTTAATGACAATATGATGCATTGTGTACATAAAGGTTCCACAACGAGCGACGGTTGGTTATTGTATTTATTTCACCCTCGTTAATTAAGACATGGGCTTTAGTCTTAGGTGACGTTTTGAAAATTAACTAACGTGAGTGATATAAATAAGATAGTCAACATTCATGAATTGAGAAACTTATTTTATAAATGAGGGGATTTACATTACATTTCTGTTGCCATTCTACTAAAAACAATAATTAATTTTCCAAGCTGAACAGAGAAAAAATAGGAATTACAATTGTGACGTCACATTAAAATATACGAACAATACTTGGGTGAGTTGGTTTTTTTGTCCTTGATTCCAAGTCATTATGAATGAAGTATCTTTCCTTTATCCACCTTGTAGTTGTCACGTGCAGGTTGAACTCCTTGAGGTTGTCCAGAATATATCCCGGTGAGAAAACCCTCTCATGAATCTGATAAACTGACCACCAAAAACAATTTGCATGTTCATAATAAGTGCTTTTTGTTGGCATCAGAATACCACATACAGGACGAATTACCGTGACAGTGCCTTTTTAGCGTATCTTTAAATAATACATAGGGAATGTTTGGGGGTGGTGGAAAAAAGGCCATTTTGAACACTGCTTCTGAAGAGTGATATTGTTTCTGTTATATCAAAAATATACATGTCTGCATCAAGGGACGGTTCATCTAACACTTAAAATGTATGATTATCATTATTTGCACTCTGAGATGTGAATGACCTCTTCTTAAATCGCTTTTCTCCTTTCTGTTGTTATAATCTCTGATGTGGTGGTATTGGAAATCCCTTGTTGGATGTAGGATTTACACAATGGGTGTTGATATGGAAGATGCTTTCTTAAATGCACTGATGCAAAAACATTTATTTGTGCAATTTGTAAAGTCTGAGGTACAACGATTACACAGCATTTTGTCAGAACTGGATCTCCTATGTGTCAAGACTGGAAACAACTTTCCTTTTTTTGTATCTCCCCATTACTGAAAAAAATAAATACAATTACGATATTTTAGGGGTACAAATTCAAATATAATTTTTTGAAGTAAACGAAATCTTGGCTTAAACCCGGGGCAGCAGACGAAGATGTGCCTAAACTATAAGAAATGTCTTGGATGAACAATTATAAAATGACTTTCCAAAACGTATTTACTTAATTTAGCCCCCACGGTGTATAAGCTTTTATCATGACACTTTCAAAGTATATAAATATAAATTGTTTCGGTAAAGAAACATCAAAATGTTTTATCATGTTTGTTTTGATCGTCAAAACAACGAGGTTTTTCTTCAATAGCTTTTTTTTGGTTAAACAAAATCGAGAATTACGTAAACATATGGATAGAGTAATCATTCTAGAGACGTATCGCAATATTATTTTAATCAGAAAGGCATCCATCATGTAGCTGTAAGACAAAATGTACTCACCGTCGTGTAGCGAAGCGAGCTTTATCCGCCATTTTGGTAGTGGTATACGAAGTTCAAGCATGTGTCATACGGTTTAGGTTGGACCCCTTGGTAATAACAAAACATTGATAATAATAAATAAATAAATAAATAAATTACAAATTATCAGCTGCTGAGGTAGATTATCTAAAAGAGAAACTAACTTCTGACAGTACACAAACTAACAAAAGGGCTTGAACTTAATAATGTTTCTCTGATTGCAATTTTGAGGCTCCTGACGTAAACATTTTACAAAGTTAATTTTACCGCAAATAAATATGACTAAAAGGTTATTTTGCTGTATTTAGTCATATTCCAAATCCGCAGAATTGCAATGGGCAATAAAATTCAAAATATGGGTTTTTTTTATATACCAGTAACGCTGAGACCACCCCCTCTAAATGTATGTAAGGTTTCTGTAACAACCGCTCCCACCCCACCGTAACATGATATAACCAACATTATAATACATGTAATAATAATAATAATAATACTACTAATAATAATAATAGTATATTACTATTATTAATTATTATTATTATTCTTGTTATTAATTATTATTATTATTATTATTGTTATTAATTATTATTATTATTATTAATAATATTATTATTATTGTTATTAGCCTACTACTACTTTTTGGGGTGGCGGGGGCGGTGTTTTATCTGAGAGGGGAAGGAAGGAAATGTTTTATTTAACGACGCACTTAACACATTTTATTTACGGTTATATGGCGCCAGACATATGGTTAAGGACCACACAGATATTGATGGCGGAAACCCACTGTCGCCACTTCATGGGCTACTCTTTTTGATTAGCAGCAAGGGATTTTTTATATGCACCATCCTACACAGGATAGTACATACCACGGCCTTTGTTACACCAGTTGTGGAGCACTGGCTGGAACGAGAAATATCCCAATGGGTCCACCGATGGGGATCGATCCTAGACCGACCGCGCATCAAGCGAACGTTTTACCACTGGGCTACGTCCCGCCCCATGGGGAGGGGTCTATAAAAAGCAAGATTAACGTGCATGCACACACGCACAAACGGCAGGCTGAACTTGTCCCTGCACGTAGAACTGGATTCAACTGGGTTAAGTAATAATTAAGCCAACCTTTAGACGGCAAAACATGCGACAGTAGGCCCCTATACTGTTTTGTTTTGTTGTTTGTTTGTTTTGTTTGTGTTGTTTTGTTTGTTTGTTGTTGTTGTGTTGTTGTGTTGTTGTTTTTTTTTTGTTTTTTTTTTGTTGTTGTTGTTGTTGTTGTTTGTTTTTTTGTTTTTGGGGGGGGGTATTTTTTTTTACGCTGTACATTAAACCGAATAACCACTTTGCGAATCAGTCAAAATAATTTGCAAACGTTTAACGAAAAATGACTGGCCGGTCGTGTGCCACATTTGTGACGCTGAAAAACATGCTATCCGTCTTCGAATCAAGCACTATAGCGTTGTAACCGTCTAGACTTTCTCCCCTGCTAAATTCCATGCACACGCGCCTGATGGAATTTCCTCGTTCGTAGTTCAATTAAAATGTTTTGGATCATACAATTAACTAGGTTTGGTATTCCAAATGAATGTAATTTCCATTTATAATCCATATTAAGATAAATAAGGCCCACTAAATCCGTGATTGAGCGCCTTTAAGCTGACATACATTTATTTACACTTAGGAGGGGGTATACCGGTCTGGCTTGTGTTTGGTGAACACAGAGGTCAGTTTAGATGCTGGGATCAGAGATCATAGGCGTACGTCATAACGAGACATGGGGGCAAGGAGGGGTGGGGGGGGGGGGGCACCTGCCCCCTTAGTGCTGGAACACCAGCTCAAATTCGGGCAATATGCTAACCTGAGAGCTTTTTACCATGTACTTCCATCATTCTACCCTCAAAATTAGTTGTAATTCATGTAAAAATGCGTAGTGATTCGTTTGCAACCCTATATCTCTGTTTGGTAGTAATGCTAATATGAATAAATGCAGTTATCCGAATTTGGGCATTTTGTTCAATTCATGCAAAAAACAATAATGAGAGTCCGTACGCGCCTACGTCAGAGACGTACAAGTTCTATAAATGCTAGCAATGTCAGACCAGCTTAATTTGAACTTGCCTGCTGGCACGTTTTATAGGTTGTTGTAGTTAGAAATAAAATCAGTTTTCACATGGTCTCGTTGATGGTCAGATAAGTAGTACTACCAAACATTAACACCGATGTGTTCACGTTAAATAGTCCTTTTCTGTTTTGTCGGAGTGATACGGCAACACATTTCTGGTGACTCAGTCTTGTTAGTAGATGTGTCTCCTACAAGGGCAGACATTTTTCAAGACAACTTGTTACAAGTGTAAACGGCGACTATTTAGCTCGAGTGTCCTCAAGTAGCCCTTTCCTGTGTTATTCGGCCATTCACCGAGCGGTGATTTCCGAGAGGATATCGAACTGGAAGGAACCCGTATCCTAAGAGGTACGGTTGTGGTTCCAGTGTATCAAATCAATTCCTATTGCTGATAATGTTAACCTTTACTAATAAAGCTGACGTAAGCAGCGTATTAAAGGCATATTGTCACGGACTTAAGGACCTTATTTCTCTGAAAATGGATAATAAATAAAAATTACGCATCACCTTAACTGAACCATGATGGAGTGAAATCCATGTCATCCCTCTCGGTTATTGAAATATGGACCATTGGCATAATTCAATTATTTTTACAAAATGTCATTAATAAATGGAGTATGGGGGTTATGAAAATGGTTGAATAAAGTACATTTAGGGACAAATCAAATTATTTTTGTTCAGGTAATACTTTGTTAAACCATTAAATATGTGAGTGATCTGTGACAATATGCCTTTAACAGGCCGAGACAGCACACCAATAACAAGTGTGGCACCTCATATTTAAATTATCTGCAAGAAAATGGAGGAGGGGGTGGAGGTCATATATCATTTAAGAGTTTTGATGAATGTTTTTATTTGGAACCATCATTTTTGCTGAAAATCTCATTTCATTGTCTGTGATATCCTGCACTAGTTTCCATCTCTGGTGTATACGGGGGGTCGAGTCATGCTCCTCCTTGAAAAAAGAAGAAAATTTGCTTGAGCGGGGGTGGGGTGGGGATTTGACCACCGAACTACCCCCCCCCCCACACACACACACGTGTCCGCTACAAGAAGAATTTATCATGACAAATTCTGGTAAATGCAAGATCTGTATTGCATTTTTACGATGTTATTAACACCACAGTTATCGTACATGTAGGTATGATAATTACGTACAATTAACAACTAAATGGTTTAATTTTCCGGGGATATATTTCTCACAAACCCCCTTAGAATTCACATAAACGTTACGTAAAAGGAATCAACTAAGTTCAGCTAATTTTTAAACATAGAATCCTAGATGGTAACTTGCAAATAACACACTGCAACAAATATATTTAGTTTTTCATTGTTATTAATTAATCAAATAGTTCATTGCCATCTGGCCTACAGTGGCAAACAAGAATATTAACAACAACAAAATCTACAACTTTGCATACATGTAATATTTTCATGTGACTATATAGGTCATTGTTTCGTGTAAATTAAATGTTTTATTGGAATTGGTTAGACTCCCTTGGAAACGTGTTTACATAAATTCTTGGGGAACTCTGGGAAATGCATTACTAAAATAAACTGAAAAACCCCAGTCTACGTTTAGTCAGGCGTTATTCGCTAAACGTTTGCAAACTATTTTGACAAGCGTTAGCGAGAAACAGCTGGCTGAACACGCCTCTAATGTCCTGAAGGCAGGAAGGAAATGTTTTATTTAACGACGCACTCAACACATTTTATTTACGGTTATATGGCGTCCGACATGTAGTTAAAGACCACACGGATATTTAAAGAGGAATCCCGCTGTTGCCACTTCATGGGTTACTCTTTTCAATTAGCAGCAAGGGATCTTTTATATGCACCATCACACAGACATGATAATACATACCACGGCCTTTGTTATACCAGTTGTGGAGCACTGGCTGGAACGAGAAATAGCCCAATGGGTCCACTGACGGGGATCGACCCTAGATCATTCTAAACCAAGAACATTATGCAGACTTGTTGTATTTTTTAATCATCCCTATACCAAATGAAACAAATCTGGATGTAGTCAAAGACAAGCGTTACAGTGCGCAAATCTTTGTAGACACTCATTTATCAGTTACTAAAGTACACTGTACTGTGGTTTCTTGTAGACACTCGTGTATCAGCTACTAAAGTACACTGTACTGTGGTTACTTGTAGACACTCGTCTATCAGTTACTAAAGTACACTGTACTGTGGTTTCTTGTAGACACTCATGTATCAGCTACTAAAGTACACTGTACTGTGGTTACTTGTAGACACTCGTCTATCAGCTACTAAAGTACACTGTACTGTGGTTTCTTGTAGACACTCGTCTATCAGGTGTACTGTGGTTACTTGTAGACACTCGTCTATCAGCTACTAAAGTACACTGTACTGTGGTTACTTGTAGACACTCGTCTATCAGTTACTAAAGTACACTGTACTGTGGTTTCTTTAAACACTCGTCTATCAGCTACTAAAGTACACTGTACTGTGGTTTCTTGTAGACACTCGTCTATCAGCTACTAAAGTACACTGTACTGTGGTTACTTGTAGACACTCGTCTATCAGCTACTAAAGTACACTGTACTGTGGTTACTTGTAGACACTCGTCTATCAGCTACTAAAGTACACTGTACTGTGGTTTCTTGTAGACACTCGTCTATCAGCTACTAAAGTACACTGTACTGTGGTTTCTTGTAGACACTCGTCTATCAGCTACTAAAGTACACTGTACTGTGGTTACTTGTAGACACTCGTCTATCAGCTACTAAAGTACACTGTACTGTGGTTACTTGCAGACACTCGTCTATCAGCTACTAAAGTACACTGTACTGTGGTTTCTTGCAGACACTCGTCTATCAGCTACTAAAGTACACTGTACTGTGGTTACTTGTAGACACTCGTCTATCAGCTACTAAAGTACACTGTACTGTGGTTACTTGTAGACACTCGTCTATCAGCTACTAAAGTACACTGTACTGTGGTTTCTTTAGACACTCGTCTATCAGCTACTAAAGTACACTGTACTGTGGTTTCTTGTAGACACTCGTCTATCAGCTACTAAAGTACACTGTACTGTGGTTACTTGTAGACACTCGTCTATCAGTTACTAAAGTACACTGTACTGTGGTTTCTTTAGACACTCGTCTATCAGCTACTAAAGTACACTGTACTGTGGTTTCTTTAGACACTCGTCTATCAGCTACTAAAGTACACTGTACTGTGGTTACTTGTACACTCTCGTCTATCAGCTACTAAAGTACACTGTACTGTGGTTTCTTTAGACACTCGTCTATCAGCTACTAAAGTACACTGTACTGTGGTTACTTGTAGACACTCGTCTATCAGTTACTAAAGTACACTGTACTGTGGTTTCTTTAGACACTCGTCTATCAGCTACTAAAGTACACTGTACTGTGGTTACTTGTAGACACTCGTCTATCAGTTACTAAAGTACACTGTACTGTGGTTACTTGTAGACACTCGTGTATCAGCTACTAAAGTACACTGTACTGTGGTTTCTTTAGACACTCGTCTATCAGTTACTAAAGTACACTGTACTGTGGTTACTTGTAGACACTCGTGTATCAGTTACTAAAGTACACTGTACTGTGGTTTCTTTAAACACTCGTCTATCAGCTACTAAAGTACACTGTACTGTGGTTTCTTGTAGACACTCGTCTATCAGCTACTAAAGTACACTGTACTGTGGTTTCTTGTAGACACTCGTCTATCAGTTACTAAAGTACACTGTACTGTGGTTACTTGTAGACACTCGTCTATCAGTTACTAAAGTACACTGTACTGTGGTTTCTTTAGACACTCGTCTATCAGCTACTAAAGTACACTGTACTGTGGTTTCTTGTAGACACTCATCTATCAGTTACTAAAGTACACTGTACTGTGGTTTCTTGTAGACATGTTAGAATTTTGTCTTAGAAAAATCACAGTTTAGTAAAAACAAATAAATAATAATAATAATGTGAAAAAACACACAAAAAACAAACAAAACAACAACAAGCCAACAAGCTTCAAACATAAAATTTAATTTAAAATGCCCAAAATGCAAAAGGTAAAATACTGCATGCCAAAAAGTTGCATAAATTAATGTATATCTAAAAGCGAAAATAGTAATTGTTAAATAAAAATTGAATTATACAGAATATCATTCCAAATCAACAGAATGAAATATTAAAGAGACATCTCATTTTCAAAAAATAAAAAAATAAAAAATATTTACATGTATATATATTAGTAAAAAAATAATTACATATGACAGTTTAAAAAGAGTAAATGAACACCCTGCAGGAACAAACCCTGACTTTGTTTATGTCCCTCGTGAAATAATTTTCAGTTGTCACGAGCTTTAGCGAGAAACAACGAAAAATATTCCACGAGGGACATAAACATGATTCGAAATGGTAGCGAGTTTAATATCCTATTTATTACGGTACTCATAATCGATGTTATTTTTTTATTAAATACCTATTCAATCTTACTATAGTGATAAAGACATTTTCAAACCGTGTGATAAATTAATCTTGTATCGCACATATGTGCAATCTGGACCGGAACTTGTAAATTGGGAATTCCCTTTTTGTTTTTACTGCAGTTAGCGCCTTTTAAGTTTTAGTTACTGACGTCATATATGATTTACAAATTACGTCACAACGTATTTGAAACATTACACAAGACTGCCGCAGAGTATGGTTCTTAACGTTAAGTAAATCCATGAAAGGTATATTAATCATAGATTTAAGAAAGAATTGTTATGACGTTAAATCAAAAATGTTTTTTGTAATAACATAAAAGAAGGTATGTAATAAATACAGAACTTCACATACGTTGTTTTTGCTTCCTATTTATTGCACTCGTTTATTTTTCACAAGAACATACCACTCGACCGCTATGTAATAAATACAGAACTTCACATACGTTGTTTTTGCTTCCTATTTATTGCACTCGTTTATTTTTCACAAGAACATACCACTCGACCGCTATGTAATAAATACATTCAGTTGAATTGCGAAAACAATGTATTAATAAATACAGAACTTCACATACTGTGTATGGAGGATAACTGACCGCTATGTAATACATAGGAAGCAAAACAATGTATTTGAATTTCTGTGTATGGAGGATAATGAACGAGTTACCAGTTATTATAAAATTTATGTCCTTCGTGAAATCAGTTTCACTTCTCACGAGCTTTACCGAGTGACAAGTGAAAATATTTCACAGGGACATAAATTTGATAATAACTGGTACCGAGTTTGTTATTCTATTTATTACCCCAGCTTTTCTGAACGCTGGACAGCTTTCAGTGTACAATTGCTATTGAAATGTTTTTATTTGATTACTATGAATGCATACGTCAGTTATGGAGTGTCACCCTAGTACGTTTGCTTAAATGTCAATAAATCTAGTGCCGTGACCTCTATTAATTTACATTTAATTTGCAAAGTTATCAAATTCTTAAAGTATGTAATCTGAAAAATATCACATATTTTGATTGTACTGAAAATGTAAGATATTATATGATAAAGTAAATTATCACATTGGTTTATGACATAGATATCATGGGTAAGTTATAGGATAAATCATAATACTAAACAGCTTAAAAAAACTAAACTATTAATTAGTTGTAGAATTAAACAGAATATCACTTCAAATCAACAAAGTTGAAACATTACAGGGACAACAAATCTTTTGCATACAAATTAAAATAATAGTAATAATTATACACTTAAGATAATCTAAAAAAAAAATCCAAACAAAATCTGATCGACGTCGACCGTCTACAAATGAGTTATTATAAAAGTTGTGTTTGGCTTGAGTCAATGTGCGTCAGTCTGCGTCGATCCGTGTCTATATTGATGAGCGTCGATCTGCGTCACTGTGCGTCAGTCTGCGTCTATGGGTGTCAGTCTTCGTCAATTTGCGTCAGTCTGCGTCAATGATCATCAATGTGCGTCAGTCTGCGTCTATGGGCGTCAATTTGCGTCACTGTGCGTCAGTCTGCATCTATGGGTGTCAGTCTACGTCGATGGGCGTTAATTTGCGTCACTGTGCGTCAGTATGCATCTATGGGCGTCCATTTGCGTCGATGGGCGTCACTGTGTGTCAGTCTGCGTCTACGGGTGTCAGTCTGCGTCTACGGGCGTCAATTTGCGTCGATGGGCGTCAGTCTGCGTCGGTTGCCGACGTGTTTCAGATTGTACAAAAACAAAACATTAGTGAAATGTAATTATTTAAATGAAATATATGTCCCAATAAATGAATACAACATTCCATGACAACAATGTTAAGTGCTATGTACAGAGTAAAAACTAATATAGTGAAAATATATCAAATTTACTAAAATAAACAAAACGTATCAAGATGTATATTATACAAATGCTCATACCAATCTATGGCAAGTGCCCATGTGACGGAACTACCAAATAAAAGAGGAAGGTGAAATCTTTTTCCTTTTTTAATTTTTAAAAATATATCCATTGGGTCAGTTGTGAGTTAGGTAAAATGCCATAATTACAATCTGTGGTGGGTATACAACCAACCCATGTGACCATTTTATAAACATTTATGGAAACATTATTAATATCTACAATTTTTTCAATTAAATTTCAAATTGACAAAATAAAATATATCAAAGAGACAATAAAACACTAAATGTATAAAATGTCCATAACGTTATTTAAAGCAAAATGTACAGATATAGGTGTAAAAGCAAAATGTACAGATATAGGTGTAAAAGCAAAATGTACAGATATAGGTGTAAAAGCAAAATGTACAGATATAGGTGTAAAAGCAAAATGTACAGATATAGGTGTAAAAGCAAAATGTACAGATATAGGTGTAAAAGACCTGTGGGTAAGATAGCGGAAGTTCAAGACTATCTAGGTGTGTATAGGTGGTGTTTTTTTGTTGATAGCCTAGAGTTTGATTTCTACAACACGGAGAACAAAATAGTAATGGTATAGATGAAATTGAGCCAATTAGAAAAAGGTTTTTTCGTTTTTATGACAGAGAATGGCCCTGAAGTATGGGGATGGCGAAAAACATTACTTCAGTTCCTACGGGTCTGGGATCTAGCCCGAGTACTCTGCCGTTCGAGAGCTAGACGGACATTTGGACAGTTACGATCGCTCTCTCAGCCAGAGATATCTTTATAGGGAACTCGAAAATGATCAATGTAATGGTATTTTATGTTCAACATAGGGTTACTCTTGTATTGGAGTGCGAATCTTTGCCTACCCAATGGTAGGAAGCAATTCCGTGTTTTCGCTATAGAGTTATCTCTGGCCGAGAGAGCGACCATGACCGTCCAAATGTCCGTCTAGCTCTGTAACGACAGAGTACTCGGGCTAGCCTTTGGTCTAATTCACTAAACTCTAACAATTTTCCCATTTAGCAGAAAAACTTGCAAAGATATCAATTAAAGGGACTGCCCCGAGTTTGCAATCATTGTAAGATGTTTGTGATAACAGAGCCTTGTTGGCGACTACTATTTCATACTAAATACATTTTCTTGTTAAGAATACCAGTGTCTGTTTGCGGTCGTATACTGATGTTTGTAGCACTCAGTTTTTACTTTAATTCGTGATATATATGTTTTCGTACGTACAAAATTATTGGGAGGTAAAATCCGGTTTGGGCTACTACAAGCATTAGGACAACAACAAATACTTTGTACATACAGACACTGATATTCTAATTAAGAAAATATATTTAATTTCTCTGTTATGTCATTAGAAAGGCTATATTGGTCGGAATCATTTTACAATTTAGCATTGTAAACTCAGGACTGTCCCTTTAAAGACCTTAGTTTCAACTCGTAAAAATGGACACGAAGTTTAGTTAAAGGGACACACCCTAGTTACGGCTAGTTGTTAACCATTACGGCGTCGTAAAAATGGACACTAAGTTTAGTTAAACTACACCAATAAATAATGACTTTATGTCAATATAACTGTCAGTGTTTTTAATAACTTTATAATGGAGAATTATGGAATCATCGTTCCATTACTGAAAAATAATGGAGCGTTGAGGCAATACAGTGACATCACAGGTGTATTTTAAGTTGGGGAATATCCTCGTAACTCTCCATTCCTAACGGGCCTCGTCTCCATTATTTTTCAGAAATGGAGTTACTCGGACATTCCCCTATACTTAATGTACAAACCTGCAACACATTTCGATAAAGTTACAACAGAGTGAAAGAAGAGTCTGTGACGTTAAAACCGGAAAATATCGTTAAAAAATAGACTAGAACTCGAATCAATAACCGCTTCTTCTCAAATGCGTGTGCGTTTTTTAAAATATGATAAATGAATTTTGTGATATTAAAAACACCAGGATGACCAGAAACACTTCGGATGTACAGAAATGGATAAACTAAACAATAAAATATAAGTAATGTTTGATTTCAGTGATGATAAACGTCTCTAATAGTGAAAAATATGCTGTAGTGTTTAAAAACTAGGGTCTGTCCCTTTAAGCACCTGATACAGAGTTTGTATAATAACAATAAAAACAAGGTAATAGTACACATATGCAATACTTACATAGCATATACATAGTGTTTTCCCTAGATAGTTTTAGCATGGTAAGGCACCATGCCTCAAATGTTTGCACCACTTTTCCGTAATCAGTGCCATGCTGGCACAAGCCTTTGTATTATTAATTATTAAAATATGCCCGATATATATTTTGCCATTCATATACTAAAGCAAGCCTATACTAAAGCACTTTGTAAATATTATATTATTACAATGTATATGGTTTGAGTGAATAAAGAATTAAAAAAAAAACATCTTTGGGGTACCAAACCAAAAAAACCTATCCATGCAATAACAAGTCATAAACATGCATTCTGAGAACACTGTCAAAGCAATACAAGTCGCCTACCAGGCCCCACAAAGGTCAAGAGCCATAACTCTGTCAAACGTGGATAAATTACAGTTGTGGTCCTTGAATAAATTTTCTTGAAAGTCAAACTTGATCTGGTCGTAAAACTGGTAAATCCCCATCAAAGTCAAACTGGTCGTAAAACTGGTAAATCCCCATCAAAGTCAAACTAGATTTGTAACTGCACATGATAAAGCTATATAAAAAATTTCAGGTAAATATCTTGTGGCATTGTGGGAAAAACAAATGGTCGGAAAACTATATGGTGGACTGAAGGGCAGAAACCAAACCTACAGCTCCCCCCCCCCCCCCCCCCCCCCCCCCCCGCACCATTGTTCGGTGGTGTCTGTTGTCCTCGTTCTGTCAATGGTCACAATATTTGAGTACATATTGTCTTTACCCTACATATTCTCTATTTAAAGCCTGTGACCGTTACACATTGATGTTGGGCGTACTACTTCTTTTGTCAAGAAAAATAACGCTCTAGCGCCCAACCCCACTCCACCCCACACCACCCCACACCACCCAATAATTCGGAATTAAAAAAAATATATATAGGTAGTAAATCACAAGACAGAGATGAATTTTACTTGTAGAATGCAGGAAGTTGCATATCATGACATCTAGTTTTCAAACGTTTACGGGGAAGCATACCCCCTCCCCCCAAACCCCCTAGAAACTTTCATTTGCGTCTTCTATCTCAGTCAGTCCCCACCCCACCCCACCCCACCCAATATCTACTTACTACCGCCGTGTCTGGGGTTAGCATCAGTCAAATGGTCGATCAACAACAGTGTTGCAGTCAGTCCCCACCCCACCAGTCAGATTATTACCATGTTTTCGGGGTGGGGGGTGGGGGGTGGGGGGTGTGTATTAAACAAATTAAGATTTGCAAAATAACCCTCCCCTAACACAAAGGGCGTATGAACCTTAAAGACAGACCCCCCCCACCCCACCCCTCCCTCCCCTCCCATCAACCATCAGTGATTTGACTCATTACACCAGCACATCACTCTCAGTGTCCCTAATTGAAAGCTGGACAAGCATGGGGCATCTTCCCATATGCCTATTTTTGGATCAAGCGTCAACACTGTTGCATGTCAAAAGAAAAATTTCGTCCGGTGTCCTCGCAGGCTCGTTCCCATGGTGCGGGTTTGCATTTTGCCATCCGTAACCGATCCATGACGTCAAACTTGATGTACAAATCTGAAAATTAACGAATAGTCTTTAGATATCTGTGTTACCTAAACATGATGACGAATGTGACGGTACATGCTCTTAAATTTGTTTCGCCTGTGGCGATTTTAATTGTGTTAGAGGGCCGTGTGCAGTTTCATTGCCCGTAGCCCAGGTGGGCAACTTGTTACGTAATACTTCGCGCGATCGGGCATTCCAATATGCACTTAGTGAAGCTGTGGAGGCCATGTGGCGAGTAGTTATGTAATACCTCTGCGAGTGCGGTTTCGACGACCGTGATTTGGCTACGATGGCGTCAGTAAGTCTGACGATCAGAGAGAAATATACCGACTCTAGTAGAGTTGGAATATGAGATGATACGTGAGGTACCGCCTTGTTCCCCCAGGCGTATCCTGATTCATAATAAATAGCTAGTGTTTTAGAGATATCGAGGAGAAACATTTGGAAGGCGTCCAGGAGGAACGTAGTCCGTTTGGACTGGTAAATATTTTATTTCTGCTCTGTGTATAACCTTGATGTGATTGATGTGACTTTAAATATTTTGATACTGTATTATACCAATATTCTTTAGACAGGGTCTTCGGTCATCTGACGAAGTAAATCGTAGACTTCTTGTTCTAATTTTATACGAGTTTGGTAATATAAAGCTTAGCCAGTCATCCTAGACGACCTAGGTACACTGTAGGTTATTGTCTTTATTGTGATCGGTACCAGTATTAATTCTGTGTTACAAGGTTACTGAATGAGTAGTTAGGGGTAATTAAAAATTAACCCGTTAGGATTAGAGCTGTAATTCCTTTATTAATTAAGTTCCCCTGGAAGCGTTCCTAAATTATCACACGTTACTGAACGAGTAGTAAGGGTTAATTAAAAATTAACCAGTTATTAATTAACTTCTCCTGGAAGCGTTTCTCAATTATCACACGCGTGGGTGTTGTGTAACGGGGGGGGGGATTCGCATATTGTGAACTAGGCACCGCCTGCACTGGCAGGTGCAAGGGAGCACCAGCAGCCCGATCAAATCGGTAGCAGGCGGGTGGGGGTGGTGGTGGTGCTATGGAATTTGAATGGAGCAGTTAAATGCCAAAGAGAAAAGGGTGCGCAATTTTGATTGAGGGAATTTGGCGCAATTTTGAACGGTCAGTCGAAAGGTAAATGGCCGAGCTAATATAGGTTTTGATATTAGTGAATCGAAAGTAGCTAAAAAAAAATCGTTTGGCGACTGAAACATTTTATACGGTGGCCCCCTGGCGATTAAACAAAAGTTGATATAAAGAGATCAGCAAGTCACAGAAGGGAACGATTCGGGCGAAATAGTCGCTGTATACTATTTATTATTATTATTATTATTTCAACTTATTTTCGTACTGATGTCCAATTAAGGCTGAAGAACGCTGTCCTGGGCACACACTTCAGCTATCTGGGCTGTCTGTCCAGGACAATGGGTTATAGTTAATTGTTAGTGGTTAGTGAGAGAGAAAAGGGTGTAGTGGCCGAGGCCAGTGGCTGTAAACTATCAAACTTCAACGTGTAAAAAAGGCCTATTTATACAGAACGCGAACACGAATGCCGCGACTCTTGGCACGATTTTCCGCACGAATCATCATTCCAACAGAAAGCGGTAAATGTGTCGGAAAGTGGCAACAACTTTTATATATTTATTTACCAAAACATACAGTCTAGAGGCGTAAAACAGACGTGCACATATTATATACAGACTAGAATAGTATTCATAGACGGGGATGATTATAATACATAAACATACATAGAATAATACATTGTACATCAATAACAAATTTGTAGTTTACATTAAATATACATGTATAATACTTTTGTCAGGTGCGTGTACACGGGGAGTATTTTGGGGGTGACTTCGAAATCCCTGCCTGGGCATATAAAAATCATCACATCATCGATAATAAGATCAATACGAAAACAGACCGCCACCATGTGTTCGGAAATGATCAAAGTTAAATTTTAAGAAGTAAATATTATCTAATATGTATAAGTAAAGTAAAGTTTGTTTTATTTAACGACGCCACTGGTCTGATTTTTTTTATTTTATCATCGGCTATGGGACGTCATTGGTCATATGGTCATTCTGATACTGTTTTTTAGAGGAAACCTGCCGTCGCCACATAGGCTACTCTTTTACGACAGGCAGCAAGGGATCTTTTATTTGCGCTTCCCACAGGCAGGATAGCACAAATTCTTTGTGGAACCACCAGTTATGGATCACTAGTCGGTGCAAGTGGTTTACACCTACCCATTGAGCCTTGCGGAGCACTCACTCAGGGTTTGGAGCCGGTATCTGGATTAAAAATCCCATTCCTCGACTGGGATCCGAACCCAGTACCTAACAGCCTGTAGACCGATGGCCTAACCACGACGCCACCGAAGCCGATAAGAGTAGAGTAGAGTACGAGTAAAATATATCTGAATAGTTATGAAATATTTTGTTGTGCGCGTTATGAAACACTATTTAAAAGGAAAGAAAAAGTGTTTTATAAAACATTACGGCTGTGTAAATAACTTGAACCAAAAATGAAAAGACGATCACATGACTAACAGAGATCAGGATCTCGATAAACATTTTATGCAGTACGCAAACACATCATCAGCATAAAGTAGAAATCCAGTTAACTATCGGTGAATCCCGAATATATCCTAAAATTTCTCCCTATTTCCATGGAAAATACTAAATACTATTTTTTTTTAAACTGATTTGTAAGTAATAAAATGTATCATTAATGCATAATTAAAAAGCAGAGAGAAAAATAATTCAAATAATATTAATAATTTGTATTTGTGCATCAAATAAATTAAACCAATTGATTACATTAAACATTTTAATTTTTTAAATGCAACTGTTAAACGAACAACAAAACACACACACACACACACACACACACACACACACACACACATAAAAAATAAAAATAAAAATAAAATAAAATAAATAGATTAAATAAAAATAAATAAATAAAAACACGCACACACATTTTCAAACTTGTATTTCTGCATAAAGGTGCAATGTCAAAGTTACAATAATGACAGTTCCCACCAATTTTTTGAAACATAAAGTTTATACGTTCAGCTATATACCTATAACAATGTACAACTATATAATTCCATTTATGTGTAGATTTGGGTTTTTTTTAAAGGGGAATCTTGAGAGTGTGTTACACGTATTAACAAGTGACGTCACTGTTTTATGCGTACACATTCAATACACTAAGTTTACCCAGAATTCTGTGTAGTCAACAAAAATAAACAAAGATGGCGGCCATGTTATATTTAGCCACACATTATTCGGGGAAACACCTCTTAGTAATGTTTCATGAGGATTATTACAATCACGTTGGATTTCATAAAGTGTTATGGTAGAGACTTAGAATTTACTTGGAACCGACAATTTACTCAACAGTTATGGATATGTAGGCTATTTACCGAGTACGTATATCAATTGTACAGTTTTATTTCTCTGATGCACGAAATAATTTTGAAGGTACCTTAATATTTGCATCAATCGTTTACTCACACCAACTCCCCCCTCTCACACACACACATGCACACACACACACACACACACCAACTCCCTCAAACACACACCAACTCCCCTCACACACACACACCAACTCCCTCCTCACACACACACACACACCAACTCTCCCCCCCCCCACACACACACACAGCAAAAACTCAGTGACACATACAAACATAAACACACACACACACACCAACTCCCCCCTCACACACACACACTAACTCCCCCCTCACACACACCAACTCCCCCTCTCTCTCACACACACACACACCAACTCCCCCCTCAGACACACACACACCAACTCCCCCCTCACACACACACACCAACTCCCCCTAAAACTCACATACACACACACCAACTCCCCCCTCACACACACACACACACCAACGCCCCTCACACACACACGCACACAAAAACTCAGTGACACATACAAACATAAACACACGCACACACACACAACAACAAAAACTCAGTGACGCATACACACATAAACACACAAACACACACACACACACACCAAAAACTCAGTGACGCATACACACATAAACACACACACACATGCATACACACACACACACTTTGCCACATATATATATACATAAACTATATCGGCATTTGGCGCCTAAAACAAAGAAGAAAACAGTTGGCTCCTGGACAGAAAAGGTAATATTGAAGGCTGATTTTCAATCTAAAGCGAGTGAACGCACTTTTCTCAACAACAAAAATTGAAGAAAAAAAAACAGAAAGAAAGAAATGCTTTATTTAACGATGCACTCGACACATTTTAACAAAAATTGAAGTCGCAGAACAAAGTTTTAACTTGTGAAAATTAACACTAAGTCTGGTTCATCTACAAACCTGTAACACATTAGGATAAAGTTACAACAGAGTAAAACAAGAGTTTGTCTTCATATGTTTTAAAATGTTTTATTTAACGATGCACTCAACACATTTTAATTACGGTTATATGGCATCGGACATATGGTTAAGGATCACACAGATATATAGAGAGGAAACCGGCTGTCACCACTTCATGGGCTACTCTTTTCGATTAGCAGCAAGGGATCTTTTATATGCACCATCCCATAGACAGGATAATACATACCACAGCCTTTGATATACCAGTCGTGGTGCACTGGCTGGAGGAGAAAAATAGATACTATCTGGTGTACGGCTACCTTCACGTATAGAGGTTAACAACCAAACGTCGGGTCCATTTTCACGGGCTACAACTAGGGTTGTGACTTTAACAATCATTAAGCCAGAAGGAGCCAGTGAAAACTGTTTAAGTGGTATAGAGGTAGCACACAGGAAAACCTGGCAGGTGTGTGGCACATTTCGGTCATGAGACAAGTACCAGTCTTGGTTGTAGACAAAGACTGGGATGTGGAGTGGACAACACAAGAAGTATAAAGATAGGATCCAAATCAACGACAAAACTGTAATACACGATCAGGGCCGTATCTCTGCACAATGCAGTCGAATGGGCATTTAGTAAAATAGTGGTTGATTCCATGAATCTGTGTCTGGTGCCTCCTCTATAGGAGGACAGCCACCCCTAGGAAGATCTTTTACTGGTGATTTCATTTCTTGCACAGTCAAAAAGAGGATTACCACTGCCAGACTAGTTTACTCCCAAACCTAGCCCGAGTACTCTTGCCGGTAGGAGAGCTAGATGAACAGTTGTCAAACCTAGCACCGGACAGAAGGCATACCGTACCATACCATACCATACCATATATCATATCATACCATACCATATACCATACCATACCATACCATACCATACCATATACCATACCATATACCAAACCATATACCATACCATACCAAACCATATACCATACCATACCAAACCATATACCATACCATACCAAACCATATACCATACCATATACCATACCATACCATATACCATACCATACCATATACCATACCATACCATACCAAACACCATACCATACCATACCATACCATACCAAACACCATACCATATCATACCATACCATACTATACCATATACCATACCATATACAATACCATATACCATACCATATTACACCATATCATACCATACCACACCATATACCATACCATACCATATACCACACCACACCACACCACGCCACACCATACCATACACCATACACCTTACCATACACCATACCATACCGCCTTACCTTTGACAATCACTGATTCCAGGTACACTAAATTGTTGTGTGGATGCATGTAAAAGAATCGCTGATCAGGTTTGATGGGTTTCCTTTTGTTGACAGAAAATTCTTCGTCCTACAACAAATAAAAAATAAAGAATACTATACAGGAGCGTCCATTTCAAAATGTATCTAAAGAGCGAAAGCGAGAGGAATACATTCGTAAACACTGGCTTGTATGATAAATGGCGTCTAACGGACACGCTGATGTCAAATAATTTAAATATCCACTAATACTAACATGTTTTATGTTGGTTTTATATGTATGGTGAAAGCCCATCAAAACTGGACCCTTAATAAACTGGAATTCCCACAAAACCAAACGTCTCTTTGTAAATATCAATACAAAACAGACACTCTTTAAACTGGACACCTATTAAAACCAGACCTTGTACCTGGTCCACTTGGTGTTCGGTTTCGATGGGTTTAACTGTATATAACCACTAGATCATTAGATGGGGGTGTAGTGGCATTACACTGGGAACCCCCCCCCTCCCCCAAATAAAACACAAAAATCCCAACAACCCCCCCCTTTCAAAAAAACAAAAAAAAAAAAAACCCACGACCGCCTTGTAGATAGCCAGCCTTCATTAGCAGAGGCTACAGTTGTATTTATGGAATTCACCTTTGTACACACTAATTAATGTACTGTAGTGGTGGTAGTAATAGTAGTAGTTGTAGTAGTAGGAGGAGGAGGAGGAGGAGTTGTAAGTAGTAGTAGTAGTGGTAATGGTAGAAGTACAAGTAGTAACTAGTAGAAGTAAAAGTAGAAGTAGTAGTAGTAGTGGTAGTAGTGGTAGAAATAGTAAGTAGTAGAAGTAGTGGTAGAAATAATAAGTAGTAGAAGTGGTGGTTGTAGTAGTAGTAGTAGTAGTAGCAGCAGCAGCAGCAGTAGTAGTAGTAGCAGTAATGGTAGAAGTACAAGTAGTAACTAGTAGAAGTAAAAGTAGAAGTAGTAGTGGTAGAAGTAGTAAGAAGTAGTAAGTAGTAGTAGTAATAGTAATGGTAGAAGTACAAGTAGTAACTAGTAGAAGTAAAAGTAGTAGTAGTAGTAGTAGTGGTAGAAGTAGTAAGAAGTAATAAGTAGTAAGTAGTAGTGGTGGTGGTGGTGGTGGTGGTAGTAGTAGTAGTAGTAGTAATGGTAGTAGTAATGGTAGAAGTACAAGTAGTAACTAGTAAAAGTAGAAGTAGTAGTAGTAGAAGTAGTAGTAGTAGTAGTAAGTACTAGTAGTAATAGTAGTAGAAGTAGCAGTAGTAGTAGTAGTGGTAGAAATATTAAGTAGTAGAAGTAGTAGTAGTGGTAGAACTAGTAAGTAGTAGAAGTAGTAGTAGTAGTAGTAATAGTAGTAGAAGTAGTAGTAGTAATAGTAGTAGTAGAAGTAGTAGTAGTAGTAGTAGTAACTAGTAGAAGTAAAAGTAGAAGTAGTAGTAGTGGTAGAAGTAGTAACTGGTAGTAGTAGTAGTAGTAGTAGTAGAAGAATTGGAAGTAGTAGTACTAGAAATAGTAGTAGTAATAGTAGTAGTAGTAGTAGAAATAGTAATAGTAGTAGTAGTAGTAGAAGCAGCAGCAGCAGTAGTAGTAGTAGTCTAAGAAGAATTCAACTTTCTAAGACGAATCCTCCAGACATCATCAGCAACACTGACTTGTGGCAGGGAACTCACCAACTAACTGTCGAAGATGAAATAAGAAGAAGGTGGATATACTCTGACATGGAACTCACCAGGCATGCTCTGACATGAAACTCACCAGGCATGCTCTGACATGGAACTCACCAGGCATGCTCTGACATGGAACTCACCAGGCATGCTCCGACATGGAACCTACCAGTCATGCTCTGACATGGAACTCACCAGGCATGCTCTGACATGGAACTCACCAGGCATGCTCTGACATGGAACTCACCAGGCATGCTCTGACATGGAACCCACCAGGCATGCTCTGACATGGAACTCACCCAGCATGCTCTGACATGGAACCCACCCGGCATGCTCTGACATGGAACCCATCAGGCAGGTTCTGACATGGAACCCACCGGGCATGCTCTGACATGGAACTCACCCAGCATGTTCTGACATGGAACCCATCAGGCAGGTTCTGACATGGAACCCACCGGGCATACTCTGACATGGAACTCACCCAGCATGTTCTGACATGGAACTCACCAGGCATGCTCTGACATGGAATTCACCAGGCATGCTCCGACATGGAACTCACCAGGCATGCTCTGACATGGAACTCACCAGGCATGCTCCGACATGGAACCCACCAGGCATGCTCCGACTTGGAACCCACCAGGCATACTCCGACATGGAACTCACCAGGCATGCTCCGACATGGAACTCACAAGGCATGCTCTGACATGGAACCCACCAGGCATGCTCCGACTTGGAACCCACCAGGCATGCTCCGACTTGGAACCCACCAGGCATGTTCTGACAGGGAACCCACCAGACATGCTCTGACAGGGAACACATCAGACATGCTCTGACATGGAACCCATCAAACATGCTCTGACAGGGAACACTTCAGACATGCTCCGACATGGAACTCACCAGGCATGCTCTGATAGGGAACACATCAGACATGCTCTGACATGGAACCCATCAAACATGCTCTGACAGGGAACACATCAGACATGCTCTGACATGGAACCCATCAAACATGCTCTGACAGGGAACACTTCAGACATGCTCCGACATGGAACTCACCAGGCATGCTCTGATAGGGAACACATCAGACATGCTCCGACATGGAACTCACCAGGCATGCTCTGACAGGGAACACATCAGACATGCTCTGACATGGAACCCATCAAACATGCTCTGACAGGGAACACTTCAGACATGCTCCGACATGGAACTCACCAGGCATGCTCTGATAGGGAACACATCAGACATGCTCCAACATGGAACCCACCAGGTATGCTCTGACATGGAACTCACCAGGCATGTTCCGACAGGGAACTCACCAGGCATGCCCTGACATGAAATCTACCAGCCATGCTCTGACATGGAACCCACACGGCATGCTCTGACATGGAACCCACACGGCATGCTCCGACATGGAACTCACACGGCATGCTCTGACATGGAACACACACGGCACGCTCTGACATGGATCCTACCAGTCAAGAAGAAACGAGGCGGCAAAGGAACCTCCAGGCGGACACCACAAATAAAAACACACCAGGCTATAACTGGACACGGCTGGAATCAAGGTGCCAGGACAGACGACTCTGGAGAACTGTTGTCAGTGGCCTATGCACCAGGAGGGACAATGGGAGTGTAATGAGGGCAAAAAAAAGAAGAAAAAAGATGCTTGCGAAATGCGGCATCAAGTAACATAGGCGTCGGAAGATTGCAGCAACTGGGTGTGTGTGTGTGTGTGTGTGTGTGTGTGTGTGTGCACTTATTAAATGCGAGTTCATATTGTGCATTTAGTGGCTCCCCCACTTTCAGAGTTGGGGGTGGGGGGTGGGGGCAGGCCCCTGCCCCCTCCCCCCTAGAATCCGAGTAAGTACAAAGAAGATGATCCCCGTGTAAATTAAACAAGAAGAAGTGTTAAAAAGACCTTCCGTATTATATTAGTATAGATAGTGGTTGGTGTTTGGGGGCACACATGTTCTTACCTCTACAAACGAAACGCTGTTGCTGAAGGTGGCGGTAAGGAATCTGTTGGATTGAACATGTTGAAGACATGCTATGAAGACCATGTTTTCATTCTCGTTCAAACCAGTAAATGTGTATTGCTTGAAAATAACTGAAACGATAGACACAAAAACAATGCACATTGAAGCGGCAACCTCGGGTCTATTTGGGGTTTTTTAATTATTATTATTATTTAACACTTTAGAATAGAACATCAACATTGGTGTTCTCATCATGGGAAGCCAAATGTCTTTGATATCGTTTTGCTTTAATAATACTCGAAAAACGTATTTCAAAACCGAGGAGCGGGAATTTATATCACTGGTTTATGTTTTTAAAAAACCCCCAACAAAACAAAACAAAGAACACACACACACACACACACACACACACACACACACACACACACACATATATATATATATATATATATATACTGAACAGAAAAAGAAACGCATGCCATAATCCAAATATGAATGTTATGTATTTTAGACAGTAGTGTACAAAACTGATGTAAACCAAAGAAAAACATTATTGATGCCCAAAGTTTTGTAACTTGAAGGAATGTTAATAGGCATCAGTCATAAATGACAACATGGGCAGACAACCCAGACAGAGTGATCAATAATCAATAGCTTGTGTCCACCATTCACAACTGCAACATACATTCTGTACATGGATCAGATGGTTAATAAAGGCCAATGGGATAAGTGGAAAGGTCTGAAGTATGGTTGCCTGAAGCTGAACTGCATTTCGTGGTCTTCTTTTTAGCTCGTCCCATAAATGTTCAATGGGGTTTAGGTCGGGACTAAGGGTTGGCCAATGCAAACGTCTGACGTTATGCTGCTGCAAGAACTGAACTGTAGCCCAAGCTGTATGTTGTCTGGTATTATCATGCTGGAAAGATTATTGCAGATGAGGAGTAACAAACGGCGCTATATGGGGTCTGAGTGCCTGGTTTATGTAATGCTGAGCTGTAACACCATCACCCCATCCAGGACCAATATTCTGGCCAAGTGTTTGATTCAGGCCAATTGCAGCCCATAGCATCACATTTGGACCACCCCATGGATCTCTTTCCATAACACTGGTCGTCATAAAGATGTCCATGTCTGTGCCACATTCGAACTCTTCCTGTAGCATTCTGTCCCGGACCAGATCACGGGAAATACTTAATCGTAGCCACCAGGATGTAACATCTCGCGAAATGTGATTTTAAGCTACGCCCTTTTTCGTAAGCCATGCCACATGTCACAAACGAGTCTGATATGTTTCCGCGGGAAATAAACATATATATGAACGAGTAGGCCTAATTCCCTAGTAAATTATGTCAAATATAGATCTGTGTTGTTGTAACGAGCATTTAATAAAATATTAAGTAATACAAATTAGTTTTATAACTGAGTGTTTTTCAATGTGTTTTTTTTCTTCTAATCTGTACTTCCGACATTCTGATGTACCTACCTAGTCCGATACACCTGCCGTCAACTCAGCAACTGAGTTTATGACAGATGTATCAGACTACAAACAACGCTGTAAAGTTAATCGGTTGTAAATGTGACATAATATTAATAATACATGAATAATATAATATATCGCATAGGTTTTTTTGGGGGTTTTTAACATCTGTATCAGATATGTAAACATGAATATATATACAGTATATGTAAAAATGAATATATAATCGTGGGTTAATTCATTATCTACCACCTACAGGTAAGGTGAGGGTTAAATGACCGAACAACTGACCTAACAATGTGGTACATGATATTTGGCTAATGTCAGGGCTTTAGATTGCACCAAAGCTACACGTGTACTATATATGCTGGGGTAGATTTTGCAAAAATTATAAACTTCAGATTTCAATTTTATCAGGGTAGATTTTCCATTTTATCTGTAATGTTAATTTCAGCTAAATAAATGCCTTCTTATGCAGACACTGAAAATTAAATATGAATATGATGGATTAATCCATTATCTAAATGATCAGGGTATATTTACAATTTGTTATTTGTAATTTTCATTTTCTATTTTTGTAAAAGTGGGGCGGGATATAGCCCAGTGGATTAAGCATTCGCTCGATGTGAGGTAAGTCTGGGATCAATCCCTGTCGGTGGACCCATTGGGCTATTTCTCGTTCCAGCCAGTGCTCCACAACTGATGTAACAAAGGCCGTGGTATGTACTATCCTGTCTGTGGGATGGTGCTTATAAAAGATCCCTTCCTGTCCGACGCCATATAGCCAGAAATATAAATGTGTTGAGTGCATCGTTACATAAAACATTTCCTTCCTTCCTTTATTTTTGTAAAAATATACCGGGTATGTGAATAACCTTACTGTATGTTTCCTATCCGTGCTAGGAATAGTTGTAGGAAAATGAGACACTTAAGAATGTAATAGGCTGTATTTTAGAGTACCTTAACCACCAACAGTACAAGATCATCCACTGAGGGTACTTTTTCCTTAATATGGTATATTAATTTATGTATTTGTTAGCTATTGATTTCTCGTTCCAGCACGACTGGCATATCAAAGGTTGTGGTATGTACTACTCTGTCTGTGGGATGCATATAAAAGATCCCTTGCTGCTAATCGAAAAGAGTAGCCCATGAAGTGCCAACAGTGGATGTCCTCTCTTGTCTATACATGTATCTGTGTGGTCCGAGTGCATCGTTAAATAAAATATTTGTATATTGTATATTTTATCTAAGTAAACACCTTCTTATGTAGACACTAATAATTAAATATGTATATGGTGGATAAATCCAATATCCAAATGATAAGGTTAGATTTCCAAATTATAAGAAATTACTATTATTATTATTTATTTTTATTTAATTAAAAAAAAATATATATATGTGAATAACCTTACTGTATGTTTACTATCAGTGCTAGGGATAGTTCTAGGAAAATTAGACACTTAAGACCCTATTGAAATAAGGTGGATTTTATAGTACCTAACTACTGGGGTTACAAGATCATCCACCAAGGATACTTTTCCCAAAATATGGTATATTTCAGCTAAGTAAACACCTTCTTATATAGACACTAACAACTAAATAAGTATATGATGGATTAATCCATTATCTAAATGATCAGGGTAGATTTCCATATTTTTTTAATTTTATTATTATAATTTAAAAGAAAGAAATGTGAATAGCCAAATGCCAATTTGGGTTCAATGTCTGCACAGTTTGGTGCACATCAATAATCTACTGGGCACCCTTGAAGAAAAATCCAAGATGGCGGACAAAATGGTGGCCAAATCAGGGAAATGGCTACAGCTTGTTTATAAATTGACAGATAAACAAAAATTATTGCATTTACCCTATGGTTGTAGGAGCCAAGGAGGGCAATGGTGCTATCAAAATTCAGATTCAACTAAATGGGCCTTGTAATATGGTGGTCCAAATTGAGAAAATTACAATAACTTCCTTATTATTCGGTACTAAAATGTAATTCTTGCATCTAACCCATGGTTTTAGGGGTCATGGAATATGATGAAAGTAGTTCAGTTCTTCTATACAAGTTAATTTTAATTATTTCAAGATGCCAACCAATACAGACAATGTACCTAAGGAGATGGAACTGTTAAAAATAAAGTGCCACTGTATATTTGTAAAATGATTAACAGAGTCAGTAAAAAAACTTGTGGGTTTAAGATAATCAATTAATAATAATAAAATAATTTGACAGATATAAAGAAGAAGTTTGTTTTGTTTAACGACACCACTAAAGCACATTGATTAATTAATCATAGGTTACTGGATGTCAAACATTTGGTAATTCTGACTCGTATGGTCATCAAAGGAAACCCACTACATTTTTCTTAATGCAGCAAGGGATATTTTATATGCACTTTCCCACAGACAGGAAAGCACATACCATGGACTCTGACCAGTTGTGGTGCACTGGTTGAAACGAGAAAGAACCCAATCAGTTGAATGGATTGACAGATGTAAAATGCATTGTAACATTATTTTACAGTGACCTTTTCTTGGCCAATAGAATGTAAGATCTTTGGTAGTGTTGTGCGTGGTGTAGTGTGCATGATGTAATTTTGTTAATTTGCAATGTAATATTATTTTAGGTGGCCTAGTACTTGCTTTTTATTCCCAGTGTTAAATACCATTATTGTAAAAATAAAAATAAAAAAACAGACCAGCTAAAACTGGCAAAACTCTATCATGCTCACTAAACAACACACATAGTACCCGAGAGAAAACAAAAAACCCAGTAAAGGGTCACTTTGATATAGTGTTTCATTATTCATTTCAACTTATTTTTGTGCTTATATTCAATTAAGGTTCAAGCACACTGTCCTGGACACACATCTCAGCTATTTGGGCTGTCTGTCTAGGACAGTGGGTTAGTTGTTAGTTGGTTAGTGAGAGAGAAGAGAGTGTAGTGGCCTTACACCTATCCATTGAGCCCTTAAGAACTCGCTCTGGGTTGGAGCCTATACCTGGCTGCGAACCCTGTACCTACCAGCCTGTAGTCTGATGGCTTAACCACTACGCCACTGAGGCTGGTTTTTCATTATTACATGTAGGTCATCCTCTTTACACCAACAAGTCTTTTGTGTGGCTGTTACTTTTAACAGTTCCACCTTCCTCGGTTCATTACTTATATTGGTGGCCATCTTGAATACATTAAAATTAACATGGCCCTCATGAATTACGATGACACCAATTATGATAGCACCAGTGTCTTTCCAGGCTCCTAAAACCATGGGGTAGATATAAAAATAATTGTTCTTTGTTTTCTGATTTGGCCATCATCTTGGCCGCCATCTTGGAGTTTTCAAATTTCTCAAGGATGGCACCCAGTGGATTATCGATGTGAACCCCCAACAGTGTCAGAATCCATAGATTGTGTCAAATTTTGCACACCCAAGTGGTAATTCTTCGAGACTATCATAAAGACAATGACAATGACCTTTATTCTCATAAACTGTAGGCTTACAGTGTAGAGAAGAATAAAATACACACACACATGCACACAAACAAACAAACAAACAAACAAACACAAACAAACACACACACACACACACACACACACACACACACACACACACAGAGACAGATACATACATACATACATATATATATATACTCTTCAAAAGAAGAAACGCAAAACCACATTGTCGTAACATTTGGAGAATTGATTTAATTATTGAATGGTGAGTCCGATAATTACCAAATGTTGCAGGATTGTTCACAATTCACTCTAGTCCATTGTGAGTAAGTGATAGGACACCCCACCAAGGTCAAGGTCATCTGGAGTCAATACCGGGTGTGGCCTCCGCGTGTGTTGACAACTGCCTGGCACCGCCTGCCCATTGAAGCAACCAGAGTACGGATGACGTCCCGGGGGATGGTGGCCCACTCGGCCTGCAAGGCTGCTGCCAGCTCGGGCAGGGTCTGGGGCTGTGGTTGTTGCTGTCGGAGGCGTCGGTCCAACTCGTCCCATAGATGCTCAATTGGGTTCAAATCCGGTGATATCGATGGCCAAGGAAGGACATTAATGTTGTTGTTCTGTAGGAAAGCCGTTGTGAGACGTGCTGTGTGAGGCCTGGCGTTGTCATGTTGGAACACTGCGTTGGCGTTGGCCATAACTGGAACGATGTGTGGCCGGAGGATCTGGTCAATGTAGCCCTGTGCATTCAGGTTGCCCTGCACGTGGACCAGGTCAGTTCTGCCAGTGTGTGAGATGGCTGCCCACACCATGACACTACCCCCGCCGAATCTGTCCACTTCCTGCACGCAGTTTGCCGCATAACGTTCACCACGACGCCTATACACGCGACATCTTCCATCATGACGTCGGAGCAGAAATCGGGACTCGTCACTGAACCACACCTGTCTCCATCGCAGTTGAGGCCATTGTCGATGAATCTGGCACCACTGGAGTCGGAGTCGACGGTGTTGTGGTGTTAAGATGACACCTCGAACTGGACGTCTGGCACGAATTCCTACCTCACGTAGGCGGTTCCGTACGGTCTGGTCGGATATCCTGCGCAAACCTGGTATTGCTGCGGCTGTGGAGGTGGCAGTAGTCAATCGTTCCCGAAGGTGGCGTACCCGGATGTAGCGGTCCTGCCCGGGGGTAGTGACCCGTGGTCGACCAGATCTAGGGAGGTCACGTGTTGATCCATGTTGCTGGTAACGGTCCCACAGTCTGGAGATGGTGCTTGGGGACACATGGAATGCCCTGACAACGGCCGTTCTGGATTCGCCTGCGTCTAGTCGGCCGATGGCATTGTTTCTCTGCGGTTCACTGAGACGTGGCATGTCCTGGATTGTCAACTGTCGGCCAGATACAGAGGCCAGGCAAGCGAACACCCTGCACTTTTATACTGTCGGTGTTCATGTTGCACGTGCAGACAACGCACGTGCAGTGGTGACATGGTTTGCACGTGGCTGCGTTTTTGCGAATATTCACATTTTGGAACTTTATTGTACAGTAGCTGCGTTTTATCGAATGTAACCGTGGGAATGTATTTGGGACATGCAATGACCTTATATTCACAAAGCATGAACCGGTAGGAAACATAAAATCGGAGTTATAACCCATTTGTACCCTTTTGCGTTTCTTTTTTTGAAGAGTATATATTATATATAGATGCTATGATAGGTACTATATAAAATTAGTGGGCAACGGGTGGAGTGGTGCAATATTTTTCAAAATGGCCACAAGAAAATTTTGAAATACATATCTTTGAACATCCAAATCTAATCGACATGTTCTGTTGTTTTAAATGTTTGACTATGGTTTATAAAAATAAGGAATTGCTTATAATAAATATTTAATGTGATTAGATACAATGTAATTGTTATTGGAAACTCAGACAGTATTTACATACTTAACAGTTGGTATCCTGACATTAAAAGATGCAAACTCAATGTGCTCAGTCAGAATAAAATGTGTTCAGTTATGTTTGTTAATGGTTTGACAATGTAAATTCTAATTTTCTGTCAAAGTGTTGCTTAAACATTCCACTACCTGTAATTCTGGTTGGTTTTTGTATATTATATTTATACCATCTCCTATTAATGAGCCATAAATTTGCAAGTGCATTTGAAGAAATCAGTCAGCTCTCACAGTGAAGCTATATAATTGATGTCTCTGGGTGCCACTCATGTTTCATTAGCTTTCCCCATTCCCCATTGTTTATAAGTGTCCGCTTGTTTCTGTCAGTTGCGCTATATAAAATACTGAGCTGTTCAACACTACCTTTGTGACAACATCTTTACCATCACCTAAAATTCCAGTCTCCTAACAGAAAATTCCATTAATTCTGCCTGCACATCTGCTGACTTGTTAGTGGTATGGTTCACGCTGCTTGCCACTCATTTAAAACTTTTGATTTCAGAACCTGCAGCCTGCATGTCTTTATAACAGAACAGGATGACCACTATTATTGCAAGATTTGTCATTTTGATGTATGATGGCACAAGTACCTATAGTGACAATAGCCGATGATTAATGTTATTATAGGTGTTAAATCTGTATTGATATCTTTACTACTAAATGAGATATTGAGCAAAATAGCAATCTAATTAAAATTAGCTCCACTATTACATGTGGATCTAACAGCAGCCTGTTGGAGCTTATGTCAAGTTGACCTTTCATTTGACCAATCAAAACCTTACTTGCAAAATCATGCCAGTGATTTGAAAAGAATTTGAAAACATTCGGGATTATGCGGAGGGTATACGAAATGATTCGGTGAATTACGAAGTATGCCGAAAACTAATTTCAATATAAAAGTTTATATAAAATTTGTTTCAAGACAAAAAAAAAACCTGTGATGATATAGCCATAAAATCTGTTTATACTAATATACAATCCAGAGTTTATTACTGCACTTTTCCCCCTGTTTTTTCAGTGTTGAAATAGACCAACAAGGTCACCTATTGCATAAATAGTCTCGCCCGATATTTTTAGAATTTGTATGCTCCCGAATAACGCTATAAAAGGCGAAGTGTAATTGGTCGATATTCAAATTGTTATTTATAGCTTAGATTAGTAACTGGTTTAACGTGTCCATATACCACTAGGGTTTCGAACACGCCTATCCTGAGTCCGGCCTCCGATAAGATCAGGGGTCTGACTCGGGACAGGGATAACCTAACAAATAGGGGACATTTTGAATATTAACGCCAAAAGTATCAAAAGGGGAGAATTGGGGTTAAAACGTTTTGGCTGCGCCCGTAAAGAAAAATATCAACATTCCTAACCTATATAAATTATTAATACAATATATTTTCGGTGCACATTTAGATGGGCTGGTCTAAAATTAAGAATAATTCTTAAACAATATTCATTAAGCCCATGGGAGGTTAAGAGGAAAGGGGCTGCCAGTCATATTTTAAACATTGGTGTGACCAGGTGAGGGTCGGTCGGGAGGGGAGGCCGGCCCTACACAAAACCTAAGGCCGAACCGCCTATGTATATAGCCCCAAAGAATGCCCTAACTCCCGGCATCCCATCACCCCCACCCCCCACCATGTCCAACTGCAGTTCAGTCCAATCCTGGGGGCCTACTAGTTGTTTAGGAAGTTATTATAACTTCCCAAACCGGCGTTACTTGAAGAGTGATGTGAAAGGGTTGTAAGAGTTTAATTGCTGGTGCCACTAGGGGAGTGGCGCAAAAAATCCAGCGATGGTTAATTTTGTTGCTTATAGATGAAATGTCACCTGGACATGAGAGTCCACGCAATGTGGATGGCGACCATCTTTGATTTCAAGATGGCAGACACAATTTGCAAACACTTCTGTCACCACTGGATTCCTAGTCCCCTAACATGTGGGTATAGGCATTTCAACTCTCTCAATATGTGTATTAGTTAAGGAGATATTAAACAAAACAGGTCCACAATGGTGGCCATCTTGGATTTCAAGATGGCAGCCATACAGGGTGCAATTTCCAGTGGGCCCTGGACTAAATATCCTTGTATTGGGTTACTCTAACCATTTGCCAATGTTCATGCTTTCACAGAAAAGTGCACAATTGATCAGCTAAGTCGCTCCACTACTAGCATGGATAGTAAACATACTGTAAGGTTATTCACATATATTTGATTACAAAATAAAAACATGACATACAATTTAGATATCTACACTGATCTTTTAGATAATGGATTAATCTATCACATATAGTGTCTACATAAGGTGTTTACTTAGCTGAAATATACATTAGTTAACAAATATGTAAATTAATATAACATCTTTTGGGAAAAGTACCCTCGGTGGATGATAATGTACCCTCGGTGGATGATAATCTACCCTCGGTAGTTGGGTACTGTAAAATCCACCCTACTGAAATCTTAAGTGTCTCATTTTCCTAGAACTATCCCTAGCACTGACAGTAAACATACATGTACCATAAGGTTATTCACATATATTTTTAAATAATAATAATAATAATTTCTTTTAATTTGGAAATGTACTCTGATCATTTAGATAATGGATTAATCCATGATATACATATTTAATTGTCATGTCTACATTAGAAGGCGTTTACTTAGCTGAAATATACATTAGCCAACATATTATATGTAATGTAATATAATATACCATGTTAAAGGAAAAGTACCCTCAGTGGATGATATCCATGTACCTTCGGTAGTTAGGTAGAGTAAAATCAACCCTTTTGAAATGTTAAGAATATCCTTTTCTGAAAACTACCCCTGACATAATAAATATGCAATAAGGTTATTTGTATCTATTTATTAAAACATAATAATAATAATAAAAATTAAATTAAATTAAAATTTTCATATCTAAAGAAAATCCACTCTAATCAGTTAAATAATGGATTAAGCCATCATATTCATATTAAAGTGTCATGTCTACATTAAAAGGTGTTTACTCAGATGAAATATACATTAGCCAACATATGTGTAATGTAATATAAATATTAAAGGAAAACTACCCTCGGTGGATGATATCCATGTACCTATGCTTTTGAACTGTTAAGGATCTCGTTTTCTGAAAACTACTCCTGATATGGATAGTAAATATGCAGTAAGGTTATTCATATCTATTTATTTAAAAAAAACAAAATTACAATTTTAGATATGAAAAGAATATCTACCCTGATCAGTTAGATAATGGATTAAGCCATCATGTTCATATTGAATTGTCATGTCTACATTAGACGGTGTTTTTACGTAGCTGAAATATACATTAGCCAACATATGTGTAATGTAATATAACATATTAAAGGAAAACTACCCTCGGTGGATGATATCCATGTACCCTCGGTAGTTAAGTATGGTGAAATCTATGCTTTTGAACTGTTAAGGATCTCCTTTTCTGAAAACTACTCCTGATATGGATAGTAAATATGCAGTAAGGTTATTCATATCTATTTATTTAAAAAAAAAAAAATTACAATTTTAGATATGAAAAGAATATCTACCCTGATCAGTTAGATAATGGATTAAGCCATCATGTTCATATTTAATTGTCATGTCTACATTAGGTGTTTACTTTGCTGAAATATACATTAGCCAACATATGTGCAATGCAATATACCATATTAAAGGAAAAGTACCCTCGGTGGATGATATCCATGTACCTCGGTAGTTAAGTACCATAATATCCACCCTTTTGAAATGTTACGTTTCTGTTTTTCTGAAAACTACCACAAACATCGGTAGTAAACATACAGTAAGATTATTCACATCTACTTAAAAAATAATAATATAAAGTTGCCAACCCTGTACCTACCAGCCTGTAGTCCGATGGCTTAACCATTGCGCCACCAAGGCCGGTTACACACACACACACACTCACTCACAGACATACACATGCAAGTATGTATGTGTGTATGTATGTATGTATACATGTATGTTTATGTATATTAAAGGTAAATGAACCTTCAGTGGTACTTTATTCAAATCTATTTAATAAAAATCATACTTTAAAAAATAAAGAAACTGATTAATTTTGTGTCTACAAAAGTAGATTTTTACTTTGAGGAAATAGACATTAGCCAAGAAGTGTGTAATTTGTTAACTACATCAGTGGATGACTTCATGTGTACTTGGTAGTGAGATAATGTATTTATAATCCAACATACTGAAATCTTAAATTTATAATTTTCCAAAAACCTACCGTAACTACTGTTATGTTGTTGTTGTTGTTATTTTTATTTAGGACAATTGTTATTACAAATAATTATAATTAAAAGTAGTGGACAACATTTTTCTAATCGGTTTGACTTGTACTCATTTATACAGTAATTATTTTAAATTATATATTCTGTAGTTGTTGAATGATTTTTGTTGTTGTTGTTTGTTTATTTGTTTATGAAATTAAGTTGTACAGACGTGCATTACAATTTTGACGTTTAGATAACCGTAACCACTGGTGTAAAATTCATCAAAATATCGGCGGGATTATCCCACAGAAGAAGAGTAGGAAAACAACAAACAACGACATTGATATACGCTACATAACATTCAATTACACAATTTATTAACCACACTGTATATTATTAAATACTTGTTACATTAATATCTACAGTTGGAATAATTTATATATATACACCAGGGTCCGTATTTTCAAAGCAATCTTAGCCTACGAAATCGTAAAAATCATCGTAAGCTATGACGTCACTATGGCGTGTGCTGTAGTGACGTCACACCATACGATGGTTTTTACGATTTCGTAGCGCTATGATAGGTTCGAAAATACAGGCATAGAACATTACTCGATGTCGTAAAATCTCGATGTCGATCAACCGTTTGCTCATGAATATTCAGTAGACTCTCACTGGCTGACGACTCTCAGTGTCTACGATTTAGTCTCTCCCCCAGATCACAGGCCATCCAGAGATCGGGCCTGGGATGGACATGCCCAAAACCTTAGTGGTATAGGATAGGGGCATGTTAAAAGGGTACACTCACTCACTCACTCACTCACTCACTCACTCACTCACTCACTCACTCACTCACTCACTCACTCACTCTCTCACTCTCTCTCTCTCTCTCTCTCTCCGTCAGCATGGGAAAAACAAAACCGACTTCCACCAGCATGGGAAAAACAAAACCGACTTCCACCAGCATGGGAAAAGCAAAACCGACTTCCACCTGTACAGAGTTCAAGTCTCCAATATAGATAACGCCAATTCCGATGAAATGAGGTCCACTGTAAACAGTTCTGTTGGTGTTGCCGAGTCCACCAGGAACAACGGCTGACAGGACGACGACGAGAACTGAGATCACCTGACTGTGTGTCACCACTGATGGGTCGGTCCAACTGTCTGCCGAGCTGTTTCCTTGGCTACCAGGAATGGATCGTGAAGAAGCAAGCCATGGATATATGTGGGTGGGGTAACACACGGGCGTCCACTTCTTGGAAGGTCAGCAGTACTGTTGGTGGTGGCAAACCGATCTCGCAAGCAATAAATGGTTGTGGTGTGAACGTTAAACGCATTGACAACATTACTAACGCTTTGACTTGCCGTAAGGCGTCCGATTGCTTGTTCCCGCTGTTGTGGGGTAAAACTTGGTATATGTGTACGACATCAATACTGAAGAAGGGATTTTTAAAAATAGGTGTTTTTATACCTCTTAATGTCAGTAACAAATCATGTTTGTTTTTTTCACGAGGATCTTTTACTTTACGATCCCATGGCATTATCCTATGGTATGTTTTGGAGACATACTTCATCTGTACATGTATGCGAAGAAAACGTAATGAAAACTGCAAAAGAGACGATTTTCCTCAAAATATACCCATCACACATCACTTGCAAGTCAAATATCTAACTTTTCATTTAGTCTTTGACCTCTTTAAAATACTTGCGTTTCTTTTGCTGTTCAATATATATAGAGGTTATTACCAGAGTGTTTTTCGGTATCGTCAATATCATATATATTAGGAATAAAAATTGTATTATGCGAGCCTCTGACTTGGTTTGAAGTCAGTTTGATAATTTGGGTCATTTACTCCATGAAAAGCTATACTAGAGCCGTGTAACTTATGAACTCTAACCAATACACCAAAAGATAGATGCACCATACCATCCAATAAAACTTCATATCACATTGTTACTCCTTGGTCATCCACACAATAGATGGTCATCAAACAAGCAGCCACTATATGGTAATGTATGACCTTGTTGGTAGTTCTGATATGGGGAACATACAAAGAAGCTAGTTATCTAGTTAGTTCATTAAAAATATTAGTTTCCATCAATTGTTGCTATAGGCAACAATTGTTTCATAACGAAGTGTTGAAATCCTGTTTTTTTCTGTATATTTCAGCATGAAAATCCACATATTATTAATGGCAGATACAAATTCTACTTTCATAGTAGAATACTATGTTATATATTCACAATACCATCAAAACTGTTTGTCATTATGACTGTACATTCGAAAAAATTAATTATGCACAAAATCACAGAAATTAGGGTGAATTTGGATATTGTCCTTGTGACCTTGAATTCTGACCTTTTACAATGAGAAACTCAGTGTTAGACACTCATATCAATTTATTTATTACATGTAAGAACACTAGAATATACATTTTGACACACACACCTCTAAAAAATAAAAATAAAATAAAAATAATAAAAATAAATAAAATTGACATGTTTGCTATATTTACCCAAATAGGGCCCCCATACGCTTGGCTCAAATCCACATCGATGTAATTACCTTTTATAAGGATGCTACACTAGTACATTTTCATTTTGGCTTGCTAAACTTATATATTTGGGGATAAACAGTAATTTCGTGTTTTACATTATGGTCTCACTAAACAGATGTCATCTGCCATTGAAACCCATGTTAAACTGCCCAACTTCAAGCGAAGATTACCCATAGAACGGGTTCTCGTTGGCACTAACAACATACACCATTGCAAACATACATTATATAAGCATTTATATTCACTCCAAAATTGTGAACATTTCCGTCTCAGTTTTTTGCTATGTAACTGCATCTGGCTGTAGTACCGGTCCGAACAGGTGGTTCATTAACCGATTCACTCCGGCTGTCACTTGCGCTATATACCCATGTCCCAAAAGGTTGGTGCACAATATTACAAAATAACATGGTCAAAATACAGCCAGAAGGCTTACCATTAAACATACATATTGTTTTAATTCTTCACCATTTCCTAGAAGTGAATATGTGAACCATAACATGTGCCACAATTAGGAACTATAGTGGACTGTCATCAATGAACTCTCACCCGGAAGTGATCTGTGTAGTCAGACCTTAGTCGGGCGTCACGCATTTTAACAAAATTTTATTAAATTTGTATATAAATTATATATGTGTGTATCTGTATCTGTACATGTATATGTATATTTAGAGAATAACTAACGAGCTACGAGGAATTATGAATTGTCTGTCCCGAGTTAATTAATGTTGTAAACCCGAGCCTCTGGCGAGGGTTTTACAGCATTAATTCACGAGGGACAGATAATCCGTAATTCCTCGTAGTGAGTTGGTTATTCTCTTTATTATCCATTGTCAATCTTTAACGATTTTAAAAGTATATTTACGTTCTCGCTGCTGTAACAACTAACAAGCTCTACCAGCCATAACAATATATCCATACGCGCCGTTACCGGTGCACACCCAACAGTATCCACCAAAGAATAGTTCCAAAAAACCCCAGTCAAAATAATAAAATAAAAACATTTTTAAACATTTGTACATATATTTTGATTTTTAATTCCATAAATGTTCGTATCGTAAAAAAATATTTGAAGTTCGTAGTAATAGTTTGACCGATGAATGGAATCATGAATGAACAAAAAGTAGTCCCGGCAGTATGTAATTGCCAATCAAATCTTGTCTTTTTAAAGCCAGCCAATCAGTGACTGTAGAAGCAATCTGCACACTGTGCAGAAATCAAAAAAATATTACCCCGTATATTTGAGCCCATATGGGTAATAAATGTATATAATTCCAATCTCTAAAAATGCCTTTGTTATAAACCTTTGGATTTGTCAAATTCGTATCACGTGATGATAAAAACTGACATTCATAGCACCATGAATCTCAGTTTAGCACTAGTTTTGGCTTATAGCCGGAACTACTTTATGAATTATGTCAGCAAAGGAATCCCCGAGGAATTTCCTTGATTCTATTTTTAGACATCAAACAGTGGCCTAATCGTCTTCTGTCAAACGTCCGTCCAAGTGTCAGCGTTAGACATCGTAACATATCAGATGTTCCTATACAATTTTTTGGAGATTTTAATTTAAACAGGCATATGCATGACAGTGATAGGAACATAGATATTGTGAAAGATAAAGAGTTTAAAAAAGCAAATGATTTACTGAACGGTAAACTGAAAGTCTAAATAGAATCCGGAACATCGCGTGCAACGAAACATAAACCAATAATTGGTAGTTCCGACTTAAATAAAATCAACAATTACCTTTGGAGCGACGAAACACCCGAAATATTGCAATTCAAATCATAGTATGACGTACACAGCACATAGTTTGCGCGCCACTGCGATCCAATCTTTAAACGACTCGGGTTTTGAAACTAGGCATATCATGTACATGTCGGGCCACAGGAACGAAGCTTCAATTCGAAGCTACAACAGAGAATGTTCCACTTTCCAAAAACGAAACATGAGCATGGCACTGTCAAATCTCACGAATACCTGTGTCGCACCACTTGAAGTCGCACGCCAAAACCATCCTGTGTTGTCGCGGTTTCTAGACATTTCGTACCCAAACACGTTCGTACCATACCGTTTCGTAACCACTAGCATACCAGTTCGTAACCAATTAAATAATGTCATACATTACACCTAACATTAATATATTTTTTAAATACACAATTATAATGTTATATTACAAACATATTGTAACATTTAGCAAACAAATTGTTGTAATAATCACTCAGTATCTTTTATAAACATTAAATGAGCAATTATGTGCTGTGCATCACTGAAGCATGCCGTTTCGGGAAAAATATCCGCCCGGTCCCCCCTCCCCTAACCCTAACCTTAACCCCAACCCCAACCACTAACTAAAAATAATAATGGAGGGGACCGGGCGGATATTATACCAATCTATCAACACATGGAATTTTCACGCACTCAAAATTTGATAACTTTAATTTCAACGTCGTAATTGGTAAATGTGGACAGTAATAAAAAAAAATGGCGCCCATGCACAGTTCGTAGTTAAATATTCATACACCAACCGCTTCACATATAAATTACACCATACAAAATAGGTCGCTTCAGACATTTTTATTACAGGTTAAAAGTTATTGAAATTACTTACGTTATATGTTTATAGTGAATTCAAAATGTTTCTAGTTGGTATTGACATTTAATGCAAAAATTTAATATGAATTGTATTAATGATTGTAACATTGAGTCAATTTGACATTCTCTCATTCGGCTATTGACGGAAAAAGCCGAGCCGCCATAGAGATTCCGCTAATGTTGAGTATGAATTTTGTGTTAATAAAATAGTAAATAGTTGGAAAATAAGAGTTCACTTTTTATGCAAAGAGCTTTACATTAATTACATGGTTATGTGTTTGGAATTATAAGAACTGAACGTGAAAATTTTTGAGTTTCATGCTAGTATGCTACGCCATTCATACAGTGTGCAAAGTGGTTTTGCGTTTCATACTAGCATGGAACTCAAACATTTTCACGTTCAATTCTTAAATGTATCTGTATATGTACGAGTACGAGTACGAGTATGAATATATATACATGTATATGTATATGTATTTGTATTTGTATGACCGGCCTCGGTGGCGTCATGGCAGGCCATCGGTCTATAGGCTGGTAGGTACTGGGTTCGGATCCCAGTCGAGGCATGGGATTTTTAATCCAGATACTGACTCCAAACCTTGAGTGAGTGCTCCGCAAGGCTCAATGGGTAGGCATAACTGGTTCAACAAAGGCCATGGTTTGTGCTATCCTGCCTGTGGGAAGCACAAATAAAAGACCCCTTGCTGCCAATCGGAAGGGTTTCCTCTCAAAATCTGTGTGGTCCTTAACCATATGTCTGACGCCATATAACCTTAAATAAAATGTGTTGAGTGCGTCGTTAAATAAAACACTTCTTTCTTTGTATATGTATGAGTATGAGTATGAGTATGAGTATGAGTATGAGTATGAGTATGTGTATGTGTATGTGTATGTGTATGTGTATGTGTATCTGTATCTGTATCTGTATCTGTATGTGTATGAGTATGAGTATGTGTATGTGTATGAGTATATGTATCTGTATCTGTATGAGTATGTGTATGAGTATGTGTATGAGTATGTGTATGAGTATGTGTATGTGTATGTGTATGTGTATGTGTATGTGTATGTGTATTAGTATATGTATGAGTATAATATGTACAGTATATGTATGAGTATATGTATGAGTATATGTATATGTATGAGTATATGTATGAGTATATGTATATGTATATGTATGAGTATATGTATGAGTATATGTATATGTATGAGTATATGTATATGTATGAGTATATGTATGAGTATATGTATGAGTATATGTATGAGTATATGTATGAGTATATGTATATGTATATGTATGAGTATATGTATGAGTATATGTATGAGTATATGTATGAGTATATGTATATGTATATGTATGAGTATATGTATTAGTATATGTATGAGTATATGTATATGTATATGTATGAGTATATGTATATGTATATGTATGAGTATATGTATGAGTATATGTATGAGTATATGTATGAGTATATGTATATGTATGAGTATATGTATGAGTATATGTATTAGTATATGTATGAGTATATGTATATGTATATGTATGAGTATATGTATGAGTATATGTATTAGTATATGTATGAGTATATGTATATGCATATGTATATGCATATGTATGAGTATATGTATTAGTATATGTATATGTATATGTATGAGTATATGTATGAGTATATGTATATGTATGAGTATATGTATGAGTATATGTATGAGTATATGTATATGTATGAGTATATGTATGAGTATATGTATGAGTATATGTATGAGTATATGTATATGTATGAGTATATGTATGAGTATATGTATGAGTATATGTATATGTATATGTATGAGTATATGTATATGTATATGTATGAGTATATGTATATGTATATGTATGAGTATATGTATATGTATGAGTATATGTATGAGTATATGTATATGTATATGTATATGTATATGTATGAGTATATGTATTAGTATATGTATGAGTATATGTACATGTATATGTATTTGTATGAGTATATGTATTAGTATATGTATGAGTATATGTATATGTGTATGTGTATGTGTATATGTATCTATATGTACATGTATGTGTATGTGTATGTATACGTATACGTATGTGGGTAATTGTGAGCTACATGTTTGTGAACTGTCGGAGTAAATAAACAATTCTAATCCACAGTTAGATCGCCATTCAACTGGGGCGGTTGGGGACATATTGCATACCTTGGCCCCTCCAGCTTTAGAATTGGGGGAAATGCCCCCTCCACGCCCCTTACGGAACCCATGTAATGGGTGTGTGGTGCTGCTGTATTGATATACTGTCACCAGTGAGTTTACACATTGCATTTAGAAACACAATATGTTTGTTATTTCCAATGTACTTTCTTTTCTTTTTACTTCAAACCCAAGGGAAATTACTGACAAAGAAAACTATCCTATTTTTACTGGCGTGTCGTGTCAAACTGTTTACTCACATCGATTATCGTCGTCTCCACCGTCTACATCCGGGATATCTTCCATGGTCGGTAACCCTGACGGTGACTTGGTTAAAAAGTGGCCTCTCAAAGCGCCGTGACGAACCCAAACCCGCTCCACACCCGTGTATTGGATATTTTCAATATCCACGGGATGCAAACTAAAATGTATAGCGTTCACTACAATACTGTAGTATGACTTCACACCTACAAAATAGTAGATTAGCTTCGTGTTAAAAATTACCAAATATTTGACATACAGTAGCCATGATTAATAAATCAATTTGCTCTGGTCATGTTGTTAAAAAACGAAAGAAAAAAACAACACAATAACAAAAAATCTGTCTAAAATTTTGCTTTGCTTGAAGCAGTGATTTTCCACATCTAATTAAATGAAATGTATTTCTGAATGTAAAAGTATCTAAACTTTGTCAGAGATACAAATATTTTTAAATTTGTACCCGGATAGCAGGCAATGCTTAAACTGTATCATAATCAGACGTGAGCTATGCGAGCGATTATTTAAGAAATAATTGATTTCAATCGCCGCACCCTAACCGAACGACCGGCCTCGGTGGCGTCGTGGCAGGCCATCGGTCTACAGGCTGGTAGGTACTGGGTTCGGATCCCAGTCGAGGCATGGAATTTTAAATCCAGATACCGACTCCAAACCCTGAGTGAGTGCTCCGCAAGGCTCAATGGGTAGGTGTAAACCACTTGCACCGACCAGTGATCCATAACTGGTTCAACAAAGGCCATGGTTTGTGCTATCCTGCCTGTGGGAAGGGCAAATAAAAGATCCCTTGCTGCCTGTCGTAAAAGAGTAGCCTATGTGGCGACAGCGGGTTTCCTCTAAAAAAATCTGTGTGGTCCTTAACCATATGTCTGACGCCATATAACCGTAAATAAAATGTGTTGAGTGCGTCGTTAAATAAAACACTTCTTTCTTTCCTAACCGAACGCGTACGGCGCGACATATAAATCTGTCGCATCGCACGCGTGCGGTTAAACCCCGTTCTCACTTGAACGATTTTCTACGCGAATTCCGTGCGACCACCAAATCGTACAGGGCATGCGGGAGTCGCACAGCAGTATGTTGATGATTCGCACACGTTGTAGGGGTGTCGTGTGTATTTTGGACAAGTCGCATGCCGGTGCGACATTTTTCATATGTTTAAAATTATCGTACGGCTGTCTCTAGGTTTGCACAGTTCGCATTGCTCGCATAGAGGTTGCACAGCAGTCGCACGGCAGTATGATAGGTTGCACGGGAGTTGTACGTGAGTCTTAAGGGAGCCGAGATGTGCGACTCCCAGCGGACCCCCTGCGACTCCCGTGCGACATCCACCAGACTTCTGAGCAACTGTCGTGCAAATCTCATGCGAGCGTATGCAAGCCCGGTGCAGAAAGGCAGTCGCACAAGTGAGATTGCACGCGGGGGGGGGCCTAGGTAATTCGTACGGGAATCACATGGCTGTACAATCTTTTAGTCGCACCGCAGTTGTACGAAAAATCTTTCAAGTGAGAACTGGGCTTTAGGATACGGCAATTGAAATCGATGATTTCTAAACAAATCGCTCGCGTCCGGTTAGAATACAGCTTTACTCTCATGATCATTTGAAATGTTCTGAATTTTTGCATATCCTTAAAATTCTGTAGGATGTATTTAAAAGAAGAAACCCGGTATCGTCAACATTTCTGGCCACTCCAAAATGATTACTATAACAACACTGTCTTGAGTTTCTGTATTGGCATTAAAAGGCCTAAGAACACATATGTGCAGAAATGAATAAGTCTAAACAATAAACTTTTAAGTTTCCTCCAGAAGTATCACGTTTTGTTTTTAGAGAACCATCCAACTTTATAAGAACAATGGACAAACACATTGAAACTCCTTACCGCCTGCATCATCCGTTACAACTTTACTAATGATCACCTCCAGTATGTCATACGAACCATCGCTGGAGACTCTTCGGAGTATCTGAAATATACGTGGATTGGTTCCAATAAGACTTAACTATACTGACGGGAATATTAACAGCAGATAGTAGTACTTGCAGCCAAACCTCTGATCAAGAGCGTCCACAATGTAACCCTGTTATTGACTAAAACAAACATTTTCCTGAATTGATTAAAGTAAACATTTTCCAGAACTGACTAAAGTAAATATTTTCTTGCGCCGACCAGAGTAAACATTTTCCTGCGCCGACCAGAGTAAACATTTTCCAGAACTGAGTAAAGTAAACATTTTTCTCCGCCGACCAAAGTAAATATTTTCTTGAACTGATTAAAGTAAACATTTTCCTGAACTGATTAAAGTAAACATTTTCCAGAACTGACTAAAGTAAAACAAATTCTGCGCCGACCAGAGTAAACATTTTCCTGAACTAATTAAATTAAACATGTTCCTGAACTGACTAAAGTAAACATTTTTCTGCACCGACCAGAGTAAACATTTTCCTGAACTGATTAAAGTAAACATTTTCCGGAACGGACTAAAGTAAACATTTTCCTGCGCCGACTTAGAGTAAACATTTTCCTGAACTGATTAAATTAAACATTTTCCGGAACGGACTAAAGTAAAAAAAATTCTGCGCCGACCAGAGTAAACATTTTCCTGAACTGATTAAATTAAACATTTTCTGGAACTGACTAAAGTCAAAAAATTTCCTGCGCCGACCAGAGTAAAAAAAATTCTGAACTAACTAAAAAAAAACAATTCGAACCAACCAAAGTAAACATTTTTCTGAACTAACTAAAGTAAACATTTTTCCTGTGCCAACCAGAGTAAACATTTTCCTGAACTAACTAAATTAAACCTGTTCCTGAACCGACCAAAGTAAACATTTTCCTGCGCCGACCAGAGTAAACATTTTCCTGAACTGATTAAAGTAAACATTTTCCGGAACTGACTAAAGTAAAACAAATTCTGCGCCGACCAGAGTAAACATTTTCCTGAACTAATTAAATTAAACCTGTTCCTGAACTGACTAAAGTAAACATTGTCCTGCACTGACCAGAGTGAACGTGTCTTCTTCCACTAGTGGCAAGTGTCTGAGCATGTGTAAAACTGTCTGGTGCGTCCAAGTGGTCACTTCGTAATATCTATCCTGGTGTTTCATGCACCACAACTCGTCGCCCTTTCTGCAATAATTTCAGTAGATAATTCATTAGACATTTTATTAGACAATTCAATAGACAATAATTAAATTTCCGTTACACGCATCATATTATATAGACAGAACCACATACCAGTTGTTGTGTCATGTTGATTATTGCACGAGTTTATAATGTGCAAGAATTTTATACCACGAAGACCCGTAGCGGTCGAGTGATATAAATCTTGCGCACTATAAACGAGTGCAATAAATAAATAAGTGGTTCTGTATTTATAACATACCACATTTTTATATTACGATTAATACAAGTTTAATTAAATAACATAACTTCGTGACAATAAATGTACAGTCAATTAAATAACATAACTTCGTAACACTGAATGTACAGTAAATTAAATCTACAGAACTTCACATACGTTAGGTCATCAGGTTATAAGGTTTTACGTGTTTATTCAGAGCAAGCTGTTGTAGCGCACGCCTGTCATGGACAGAAAAAGGGTTGAGGTGGGTAGGAGAGGGGACCGCCTGCACTGACAGGTACAAGGGAGCACCAGCAGCCCGACCGGAGTCGGTAGCGGGCGGGGGAGGGGGAGGGTAGTTTTGGTGCTATCGAATTTTCAATGTCCCGTACGATTAAATTCAAAAATAAAGGTTTAGCAGTTTCTATGAAGGAAATTGGGTGCATTTTTTAACGGTTGGCCGAAATATGACGAGGAGCTACGTCTAGTTTTCAACTTAGTATGCCGAGAGTATCTCGTTATTGACATACTTTGTTTTCGCTTCCTATTTATTGCACGAGTTTACTTTGCGCAAGAATATATACCACGTGACCGTTTTGCAACCACACTATTACCGTTCCCAGAGGCGGATCTAGGGGGACCCCCAGGCCCCCCCAAAATATTTTGCGACAGTTATAATTTTATTATATATTAATTTTCATACCCCTCCAAATCTCCCCCAAAGTTCCCGTGGCATTCCGACTCATGGCATTGCCCCCCCCCCCCCCCCCCCAAAAAAATAGCTTTTCTGTACCCGCCACTGGTTATGGATAGCTAATGGCAATAGGCTGAATTTACAAATACTACTTATTTGTCTTACACGTGTGTAACTACATGCATTTACACGTGCGTTTAAGATAAACAGGTTTTATAAATTCTGCCCTTCATAGGATTCTCCGGCAGGCCTCTGATAACTGCGAGAACGATCGCAGGCCGTCAAGTGAGGCGGTGGGTCAAAAAAATTGGAAAATATGAATTTTTGTTGCCTGAAAATAGGGTTAAAATAGGAATTTTGCCCACAAAATAGGAAGAAAATAGGAATTTTGTATAAAAGTTAATGTCCCAAAATAGAGAATATTGCAGGGGTCAAGTGAATGAGCCATCTCAAAAAACTAAATATGGAAATAGAAAACCATTAAAAAGATAATAATACAGGAAAATAAGACAATGTGTATATCATAGGAATAAAATAGGCACTTATTTTGTTTTAAGATGGCCTCCCAACACCCCTTATAGCCATCCCGATCCACCACTTTTTATTCAGACAATGCAGTGGTTGAATTTGGTTCTTTGGAGTAAGACTTTTAAAAAGCAACACAATGCAGTATTCCTTTTATGCTATTGAATAATACAAGTTACAAGGTAAAATTTTAACTCTGAAATGACAGGAGTGTTGATTGAAAAAAACCACACAACAAGGCATTGCTGACCCAGTGACACCATCAAAAACAGCAGCAATGGCAGTGTGTGTGTTTATGTGATCAACTGGATAATATAGCTGGATTTAGTAGCTGTGTGCTAACTGAATTGGTAGAAATATGTCAAATAATTATGATACTGCAGGTGTGCACATTTAATAGAATACTTGTTACGGTAAGCAAAGCACAACCTGCAAATGAGAACCGAAGTCCTACTTCCTTAGACACCATGCACCAGTATATCAGAGGTAACCCTAACAGCTTCAGCCTGACTTCGTACAATTTAGACGTGATGAGAAATGTGGAAAATGTAAGATATTTGCACAAACACCCACCTACCCACATAATTTAGCAGTTGTTTTGACTGTTCCATGATCATTCTTCAATATTTTATATAATATAGGAACCAATATACAATGAGCAGATAACTGAAATAATAACTTTAATTGTTTTTAATTTTATTTAACCTTGTTTAAAGGAGACCTTAACCTATCACAGCCATCCTCTCCAATGGTTTTATACATTTTAAAACAGTTATTGACCACGTTATAAACTGAAAGTAGGTAACCAGAGGGAAATTCAGTTTTATGATTAACTGGTTATGAGAAGTATTGTACTGCATTGGTGATATATATTGTCATCCGAGATCGAAGCTGGAAGTTTGTAATGGCCTTCTCACTCCCCTAATAGCCACCCTGCCCACCCATAATGAAACATTGAATGATTTAGTATGCCTAATTTGAAAAAGGATCATGGTCAATCACAGATCAGTCCAATTACTGCAATATATTTGCTGAAAACTTTAAATAATAGCATACATGTATCTACACAATACAATTACATCAATAGAGTTTATACTATCTAGTTAGCAGAATCACATGCAGACCACCACCAGAAACTATACATGTTTAAAGCAAGAAATGATTAGTGTGTAGCTCAATGCATAGTTAACCATCACACAAGGTAACACAACTATCCACCAGCTAGCAAGCTAAACTGAGCATTTATCAGGCTTCACTGGAGCAACTGCATGCAAGCTAACTATAACGAACTAAATACATAATTAGTATGTAGCTCAAAGTCACTAGGCCTAGACTGAAAGGGTTGCCATATCCTTTCAAACTTCTGGTTTTGAGCATTCAACAAGATCAGATATTACCAAAAAACAGAAACATATCCATAAATTCAGAAATTATAAATAAGAGGACTTTATATTGCATTGTGAAAATTAATAACTGGAAGCCTGTAACCATGCATCCCATCTGCATATTCAGATTTCAATGACACAGATATCACAATATGCCTCATAGCAAGTCATGAGGAGCAAATGGTGTGAAGAGAAAAAATATGGTGTCACTAAAAAAAACCCAAAGAAAACCCCAAACATATGAAACTGGTCAAAAGTGCAAAAAAAAGAGGGGAAAAATAGGAATTTTCATCAAAAAGAGGGCTAAATAAGGACTCATCAAAAAATAGGAATAAATAGGAAAAAGTACGATACTTGACAGGCTGCGATCGTTTCGTTCGCGCGTTGCTCGCACAAATCTAATTTTGCGTAACCTATTATTTTGTTCGCGCAAAATTTCGAGCACCATTTACATGGATATAACGGGTTACGCAAAAAGGAAATGGGTTACCTGGATTTATTTCTGCGTAACCGATAAATGGGTCACGCAAATTTTTAATTTTCTAAGGCCTGATTTGGTAACTACTAATCGTTTAGCCAGTTTCGCAGATTAGTATTATTATTATTATCTAAATTATACATTAGCCACAAAATTCATAGAGGATACTTCCCGAGTGTCTTGTAATATCATAATTTATCAGCACGAGTTGATAAAAGTATGAAATCCAAGGCTTGCCGAGGATTTTTATACTTTTATCAACGAGTGCTGATAAATTATGATATCACAAGACATGAGAGGGTATTCTTTTTTATCATCCATTATCATTCTTTTCATTTGCGACAACTGTAAACAAAGTCAGTAATGCGGGTTGAACGTCACTTTATCATCCATTAAAGGCTTTTGTAGGAGATATCGCTGGCACTATAATTTGCGATATCCCGCTTGTTACAATCAGGAGATATCGCAAATTATAGTGTCAGCGAAATCTCCTACAAAAGCCTTTAATGGATGATAAATTACGTATAGCAGGCTTTTTTATTCTAAAAAAAAAAGAAGAAAAAAAAAAAAGCGGGAAGCAAACTGCTGTGACGTCACCAACTACACACTAAGTGGTGACCGTTCTTTCACTATCCGTAACAGTAAAGGCGTGGTTACAAAAACTATCTAATGTAGGCTGTTGAGTACTTTATGTGCATTGAAGCTAATCCGTTGTTTTCCAGAGGGTAAAAACGATGACAGTGATGATCGTCTGTCCCGCGCTTCTTGGTGGTTTCCATGTCGGCATCGAACATACAGGACGGCGCGCCACTATCAGTGACGTCATCTCCGGAATCGAACATCATGGCGTCAATCTTTACACGACTCCTAGCAACAACGTCTGTTTCACCCATACCTTGACTGTAGAGAACAAATGAATAGATTATACTGAAGAACAAAAGAATAAACTGGACAACAAAATAATAAACTGAACAACAACAAAATAAAGGTAAAGATTAATTTCTTTAATTTATGTACACGACTCTCAGCAACAACAATGTTAAAAACGTGTTTGTTTTGTTTAGCGACACTACTAGAGCACATTGATTTATTAATCACTGGCTGTTGGGTGTAAGACATTTGGTAATTTTGACATACTGTCTTAGAGAGGAAACCCGCTACATTTTCCATTAGTAGCAAGGGATCTTTTCCACAGACAGGATAGCACATACCATGGCCTGTGATATACTAGTCGTGGTGCACTGGATGAAACAAGAAGTATCCCAATGGGCCCACCGACCGGGGTCGATCTCAAACCGACCGCGCATCAAGCGAAAGCGAGCTCTCTACCACTGGGCTACGTCCCGCCCCCATATATCTTTTATATGCACCATTTATATACAGATATGATAGTATATACCCCAGTCTTTATTACACCAGTTGTAGAGTACTGGTGTAACAGTCAGCCTCGACATACAATATATAGATATTCATACATCAATACATACAAAGATGCATACATACAATTTGTGAGGCCAGAAAGAATGTAATTATCCCCTGTATCAGTGCGTTAATATCTATGTATGTAACAGTCAACCTCGACATACATACAATATATAGATATTCATACATCGACACATACTAGCCAGTGCCAGGTCTGCCCACTGTGTCATGCACGTCAGTGAGATCGACCGCGTGGACTGTAGGCCCCATGCATATAGTCGAGTTTAACAGCATCCTTTTTATGGTTGTATGGATAGCTCAGAACGCATCGTGGCAAGTCTGCAAGTTGCGGGAGATTCGGTGCCATAGGTTTGAGTCCCAACAACGGCATGGGACAATCTGTGAGTGCAGAAAGGATTTAATTATCCCCTGCGCCAGTGCGTTATAATATATATGTATGTAATAGTCAACATAATATACATACATACATACATATATTTATACATATATTTATACATACATATATTTATACATACATATATTTATATTTATACATACATATATTTATACATACATATATTTTTCCATTAGTAGCAAGGGATCTTTTATGAGCACCATTTCACAGATGGGATAGCAAACTTCAGCATAACCAATCACCTCAAATAAGCACTTACTTAATTAAAATGCAGCCGACTAAAAGTCAACAGAACAAAATTGAATATCAAATTCGGACAGACATGAACTGTGGTTAAAAAAATGTAGTATATCTAATCACCTGTAATATATGTTAAAAAAAAGAAAAAAGAAAAAGAAAAAAAAGAGTACGTAGGACAAACGCAAAACCAACTGAGAATTAGAGCAGTTTGTCACAAGTATGATATTCAGCATGAAGTTGACACCCCTGTCGCCAATCATGTCAATCTACCTGACCATACGTTAGATGAAAATTTGAAATAATTCCAATTGAACAACCCCCGATACTTGGTTCAAAAGACGAAACAGACCTCTTGATACTTGAACGAGAGGCCTTCTGGATTCGTACATTACAGACAAAACAGCCATTTCGAATGAATGTTGAATTTGGTAAAGAAGTAGAAAGAGATAAAATACTTTTTCCAATAATTCCAGTCGACGTAGCGTTGCTATTGGTAAATTTAAGAAGGAGGAGTTTTTAAATCTGCAAACTGTTATGAAAAACCCTATTACAGCACGTCCGGTTATTGCATACAGAAAAAAATTCAAGTCTCAAGTATATCTTAGTCTCCACATGACTACCCGCCGCCAAAGCCTGCGTCTAAGCCTCTTAAACCAGTCCATTTTTCAGCGGTTGGTTTGTTTGTTATCCCTTTTTCTAACAACCTTCTAAAACAAATACATTGTATTCGGTTAATAAACAAAACATAGTACTAGCCAAATAAATTTAAAACAAGACTGACTAAAAAACAGTTATATTTTGTATATCACAACGGTCAATTTAAAATCAATTTCGAATTCCAGGGGCAAAATTAGAAAATATTAATTTGTTAGGTTTCAAAAAATTCCCGAGCCAGTGCGTTCATTCATCCTTAAATACATACATACATCCATACGTAACATACATACATACATACAATACAATACAGAGATATTCATACATCAATACATACTAGCCAGTGCCAGGTCTGACCACTGTTTCATACATGTAAGCGGGATCGACCGCGTAGCTTGTAGGCCTCATGCATGTGGTTGAGTTAAACAGCATCCTTTTTATCGATGTTTGGATAGCTCAGAACGCATCGTGGTTACTCTGCAATTTGCGGGCGATTCGATGCTATAGGTTCGAGTCCCGGCAACGGCATGGGACAATTTGTGAGGCCAGAAAGGAGTTAATTATCCCCGGCGCCAGTGTGTTAATATCTATGTATGTAACAGTCAACCTCGACATACATACAATATATAGATATTCATACATCAATACATACATACATGCATACACACACATATACATACATACATACACACACACACACACGCACACACACACACACACACACACACACACACACATACCTAGGTTCAAGTCCCAGGAACGGCATGGGGCAATTTGTGAGACCAGAAAGGGTTTAATTATCCCCTGCCCCAGTGCATTAATATCTATGTAACAGTCAACCTCGACATACATACAATATATAGATATTCATACATCAATACACACACACGCACGCACACACACACATATACATAGATACGTTTGTGTGTGTATGTGTGTGTATCTCTACATCTATACATCTATATATGTGTATGTGTGTGAGTAGTGTGTGTTGTGTGCGTGTATGTGTGTGTATGTTGTGTGTATGTGGGGGTATGTGAGTGTCTGTGTATAAGTCAGTGTCTCTCTCTCTCTCTCTCTCTCTCTCTCTCTCTCTCTCTCTCTCTCTCTCTCTCTCTCTCTCCCCTGCGTGTGCATTAACCTCACCGTGGTGCAGGGGTGAACATTCTTTTATAGAATGGCCAATAAATGCACAACTCCTCGTATGAGGCGCCTTGTTCGCCGTGAGGTGCGACCCGTGAAGTGGATGATGGGATCCTGGTGGTTGAGTTATGGTTAATGTCTGCAACCGAGTATATTGCCATTGACAATACACCACTTTGGCCCGGAGTTCATGTAGACGGGAGGTCAGGAATGGCCCGACCTGATCAATCGGCTGGTCACGCCATGCTCTAGAGCAAACAACCTCTGTTTTGTTTATACAGTCAAGAACAAACATTGTTTGCTTTACCGTTTGTATATGTTGCTCTTGAAGCGGTGGCTAGGGTCAATTGGGTGATTTATTGTTTGTTTATTGCCCAAGTATATCAACCATGTATCCCTGGCATGGCTGTCTGCTGGTTATCCGCAGCACCATGTTCCCTTGTTGGACTCGGTGGTGGGTGGGGGGCATTGGTTGATGAACCTTTCATCCTTTAAATATGGAGAAAACAAAAATTCAAATACCAAATTCTGATGGGACCCTGAAAAGGGTCCACACCGAAGTTTCGGACTTCTTGTCTTCGGACGAGGAGTCCATGAAATCAAAGTATACTGTGAAGAAATCCAAAGTGATTTCTTCACAAAATTGGCCAAGGTTTCTTGTCATCAGTTCCACTGATGATGGGGCCTTGAACAAATTATCCCCGTTTGCCATTCAAAAGGCAATTGTTGGCTTGGCTGGTGAGCCAAAATCAGTAAAAAAAAATCAAAAATGGGCTGTTGGTTGAATGTTCAACCGACAAGCATTCAACTTGCCTCCTCAAGTCGACAGTTTTTTATAACGTGCCGATTAAGGTAACTCCGCATACCTCCCTCAACTCGTCAAAGGGAGTGATCAGATGCAGAGATTTAGAAGGTGTTACTGAAGAAGAAATCTGCGAAAATTTAAGTTCTCAGGGTGTTACTGCGGTGAGGAGGATAAAGGTTCGTCGAAAGAATGACTTGTTACCGACGAATACTTGTATCCTCACCTTTAACGTCCCTACCCTTCCTCAATCTGTTAAAGCCGGTTACCTTAATATTCCTGTTGAACCCTTTATTCCAAACCCCTTGCGTTGCTTCAAATGCCAGCGGTTTGGCCATGGTCAGAACACATGTCGTGGAAAACTTACATGCGCTCGTTGTGGTCTATTTGACCATGACAGCAAGACATGTAAGAACGATACACTTTGTCTCAACTGCAAGGGCAACCACTGTGCATACTCGCGAGAATGTCCGCGGTGGAAGCTGGAAAAAAGAGTTCAACAGTTGAAGGTACAAAATAAACTGTCCTTCACGGATGCCAGGAGGTTGGTGGAGACAGCAACACCTACAGTCGGTGACAAGTCATATGCAGCTGCAGCTGCTGCCAAAGTCGCCACTAAAAGTGTTGCAGTCAACACAGACCTCACTTGGCATTGTGATGAAGCCAAGTACAAGAAACTGTCTGATATTGAGAAGACGCAAAAAACAGGTGCAAAAAGCAGCACAAAAACAAAAAATCACACCCCAGAAAAAGGAAATTGAAACTCAAGTGTCATTGGATTTTAAAAATCCACCAAATAAGTCGAGCACTAGTCTCCCTAAGACAGGCAATGACACAAAGAAATCTCCAAAGAAAGCTACAGAAGTACTGTCTGGTAGGCTGAAAAAGATCGAATTACGTTCGGTCCTGATCAGCAATATGTACGATACTTTGGCTGATATCGGTGATGATGATATGGAGATTTCATCTCCAGATCATTGCTGATCACAAAGACCACCAGCAAAGCCAAAGATAAAAGCCATACTTCCTCCCGATGGAAAATAAAGTTATCCAGTGGAACTGTCGTGGGCTTAGGCCCAATTTTGATGAATTAAGTCTTCTAATTCAAAAGTATAATCCTCTTGCGGTGTGTCTTCAGGAAACTTTCCTGAAGGATACTGACAGTATTAACATCAGAGGATTTAATCTCTACCATAAATGTCAACAGAGTGAAAACAGAGCGTCTGGGAAACCATTATTGTAAATGAAAACATTCCCCAGAGTGAAGTCATATTAAAGTCGACTTTACAAGCTGTGGCCGTAAAGGTCACGGCTCATAAAACTATTACTCTCTGTTCAGTTTATTTACCCCCTCGAAACAATTACAATTTTAGTACTAGGGACTTTCAAGGTCTTCTTGATCAACTCCCTACTCCCTTTATTATCATGGGAGATTTTAATGCACACCACACTTTGTGGGGATGCGATGACATAAACACTAGAGGTAAACAATTAGAAGACTTAATTCTCAAAAATGACTTAATATTACTCAATGATAAAAGTCATACATACTTTCATCCTGCAAGTGGTTCTTTCACATCCATTGATTTAACCCTTTGTAGTCCATCACTTTGTCTTGATTTCTCATGGAAAGTTTGTCCAGACCCTTGTGGTAGTGACCACTTTCCAGTTATTTTGGAGAATGATGGACCTCCATCACTTGAAAGAGTTCAGAGATGGAAGTTGACGGGCAAACTGGGATCAATTTCGGCATCTATGCAGCACTCGACTGCAACAAACTGCCATGACTGGTGCGGATGATCCCATGTCTTTGTTCACCTCCATCTTGAAAGATATTGCAGAGGAAACTATTCCTAAGACTTCGGCAGTACCGAAGCGTTTCAATAAACCATGGTTCAATGAGACATGCAAAGATGCAATCAAAGAGCGAAACAGGACCCTCGAGAGGTTCAAACGCGAACCTACCGGGGATAACCTGAATAGTTATCGCATTGCTCGGGCAAAGGCTCGTAAAACTATCAGACAGAGTAAGAAATCATCTTGGAGAAATTATGTCTCCAAGTTGACTTCTCAAACATCTGTGAAATCTGTCTGGAATAGGATACGTAAAATCAAGGGAAAAGAATCCAATAATACAGTTCGCCATTTGTCTGTCAATGACACGGATGTTACGTCTCATCGTGACATTACCAATGCATTGGCAGACAGTTTCTCCCATAACTCTTCTTCTTCTTTCAGTACAGATGATTTTACGTCTGTCAGAAATAAAGCTGAAAAGCAACCTATTAACTTTTCATCTGAAAATGTTGAAGTATACAACAGGCACTTCTCTTTGGAGGAGTTGCAGGACGCTCTACGTAGAGCCCATGATACTTCGGTAGGACCAGATGAAATACATTATCAACTCTTAAAACACTTACCTGAATCATCCTTAATGGTTCTATTAAATATCTTTAACAAAATCTGGATTTTGGGTGACTTTCCTTCTGATTGGAGAAAAGCCATTGTCATTCCTATTCCTAAGCCTGGTAAGGATCCAACAAATCCTACCAGTTATCGCCCTATTGCTTTGACAAGTTGCATTTGTAAAACCATGGAAAGAATGATCAACCGTAGACTTGTCTGGTATCTTGAGTCCCACAAATTGCTTACTAACGTGCAATGTGGGTTCAGGCCTAGACGTAGCACGGTCGATCATCTTGTTAGATTTGAAACGTTTTGTAGGGATGCTTTTATCCATAACCAGCATTTGGTATCGGTCTTTTTTTGACCTCGAGAAAGCTTATGATACCACGTGGAAGTCTGGGATTTTGAAAGACCTCCATGGCATGGGCCTAAGAGGCCGTATGCCTGGCTTTATCTCAAATTTCTTACAGAATAGGTCTTTCAAGGTACGAGTGGGATCTACGTTATCCGATTCTCACTCCCAAGAGATGGGTGTGCCTCAAGGTAGCATCCTGTCAGTAACTTTATTTTCCGTGAAAATTAACAGCATCACCCAGTGTTTAAAACCTGGCGTTGATAGCTCGTTATATGTCGACGATTTTCAGATTTGCTACAGGTCGTCCAGTATGAGTATCATTGAACGTCAGTTGCAGCTTTGTTTGAATAAACTTCAACAATGGGCAACTGACAATGGATTTCGATTCTCAAAGTCAAAAACAGTCTGTATGCACATCTGCCAGAAACGAGGTCACCATTTAGATCCACAGCTGTTTCTGGACAAAACTCCGGTTCCAGTTGTGGAGGAGACCAAATTTCTGGGGGTTATTTTTGACAGGAGGCTATCTTTTGTTCCTCATTTACAGTATGTGAAAAAGAAGGGCTTAAAGGCCCTCAATATATTAAAGGTTATTGGCAAGACTGAATGGGGAGCAGATCGAAAGGTTATGCTCCGACTTTATAGATCTTTAGTTCGGTCTAAACTTGATTATGGGTGCATTGTGTATGGGTCAGCACGTAAGTCTTACTTGCAAATGCTAGATCCTATACACAACCAGGGACTTAGGCTTTGTCTTGGTGCTTTCAAAACATCTCCTGTGGAGAGCTTGTACGTCGATGCACACGAACCTAGTTTGGGTGCTAGACGTGCAAAGCTTTCTCTGCAATATGCTACAAAGATTAAATCAATGCCAAAACATCCTGCACACAATGCGGTGTTTGATAATAAATATATGAAGTTATTTGATGCGAAACCGAATGCGATTCGAACATTTGGTCTTCGCATTAAGCAGTTTTTATCAGTTTCCAACATTGATTTAACAGACATTTTGGAAACGCCTTCATATTTTATTTTGCCACCTTGGTGTATCAAACCACCAAAAATTGTATTCGATCTTGTGCATCTAAAAAAAGATCGCACAGATGCAGTTATTTATAAACAACATTTCATGGAAATCCAAGAGCGGCACTGTGATTACATTCCTGTTTACACAGACGGATCACGGGATGGGAATTCTGTGGCTTGTGCTACAGTGTTTCCATCAGACACAATAATTTCCATGAGATTGCCCGATTCAGCATCAATCTTTACTGCTGAAATTTGGGCAATCATTAAAGCCCTGGAACAGATTAAGGATTCATATGCATCCAAGTATATTATTTTTACAGACTCACTTTCGTGTCTTCAAGCTCTACAGTACATGAAATTGGAGCACCCCTTAGTTGGGATGGTGATACGAAAGTGTGTCTTTTTATCAATTGCCAATAAAGATGTTATACTGTGTTGGGTACCCAGCCATGTTGGCATTAGGGGTAACGAAAAGGCAGATGTTGCTGCCAAGTCTGCTTTGAACTTGCCCCGTGTCCATGTTGGTGTCCCCTACAGTGATTTTAAATTTCATATTAACCAATATATCTTTTCGACTTGGCAAGATGATTGGGACGGTGCGGTTGCGAATAAGCATAGTCTTATGCCGTGCCCGCATTGGCCATACATATTTGACGCATTCATTTATTTTAAAGAAGGACCCTCCTCCTCAGTGTGAACACTGTCAGTGTACACTGACTGTGCGGCACATTTTGGTGGAGTGTGATCATCTCAAGCCGACAAGAAATGATATATTTGGCAACAGAAATGTTTTGGAATCGTTTAAATTCCATCCAATGTTAATTGTAAAGTTTTTAAAACACTTTGACTTCTATACAAAATTTTAAGATATACTTAACTTGATTTTATATATTGTATTATACTCCCCCCCCCCCCCCCCCCACAGCTCCTTACACTGGTTTTACATGAGTCTATATAAATATGTTCATATACTTACCATTTGTGACACCCAATAGCCGATATGTATTTTTGTGCTGGGGTGTCGTTAAACAAACATTCAATCAATCAATCAATCAATCAATCAATCTCTCTCTCTCTCTCTCTCTCTCTCTCTCTCTCTCTCTCTCTCTCTCTCTCTCTCTCTCTCTCTCTCTCTCTCTCTCTCTCTCTCTCTCTCTCTTTATGCGAGTGTCTGTGTGTGTTGTGTTTATGTGTGTGTGTGTGTGTGTATGTGTGTGCGAGTGTTTGTGTCTGTGTGTGCGTGCGTGCGTGTGTTTATGCGAGTGTTTGTGACTGTGTGTATGTGCGTGCGTGTGTGTATGGTGTATGAGTGTTTGAACGTCTATAAATTAGTGTCACTGTGACCTTTTCCCTGTTTTCATCATTAAATACATGTTCATATGCTCAGACTACAAACATTAAATACGAACGTTTCGGATTATCGCATGGGTATCTAATCAACGTTTGAGATTATAACACTTACGTGCAAACAGATTAGGCTACTGAATTTATTATGAAAGCTAAATACATGTAGATAAGTACCTCGATGTTAAACAAATAACAGTCATTCTATTTCAACTGGAGTTTTTAAAAATCTATAATAAGCTGCTTGTCAAATATATAGAATATCTATAAGCTACTTTACTCAAAGGAATACGTCGTGCCATTTCGTGTCTTGGAACAACGGGGATTACTGGCAATCAGTCGTAAACAATTAGTAACTCACCATGAGATAACTGCAGTTTAATCGATTTCATTTCTCCATATATACAGGGCATGTATACACAGGTATATATCGGATGATTAAAATAAAACGAAAAAAAGAGAGAAAAAGAAACAACAACAAACAAACAAGAAATACATGTCCCATTTTTTAAAGTTGAATAACGGAAGAAGTACACAACATTGCTATTTTTCACACACCAAAGGCTTATTATAGTGTGCACTGACGGTGATACAGACAGATAGTTTATGAAGGTAAATGGGAGATTTCGGAATTTTCACGTCAACAAACAATGAATGAATTAATGAATTAATGTTTAACAACACCCCAGCACGAATCAACAAACAAAGCTAACTTGCGTTTTTGGAGAAAGAAAACATGATTTAAGTAAACGCAGGGGGAAGATGGCGAGCTTATTTTGTTTATTTCCGCATTTAGTTTTTACTTTAATCACAGAGTACGTGATCGATTATCGCGTGGTTGAACGGGTCTATTTATGATTTGCCAGCATCGAATCAAAGACAATAGTGGATAAATAATTCAACCCAACAGTAGTATAACTTATAAGGGTCTATGTAGGGTCATGACCTACTTTCTCGTGACCTTGACCTACTTTCTCGTGACCTTGATGACGTCACGGCCTTGTCACGTGACCCGGCCCCGTCCTACTGGCACTGACCTACGTAGGCCGGCCCCCAACCTACTTAGACTAGTCCTGACCTACTTAGTCTGGTCCCGATCCGTTGTACTTAGCAACGCCCGTGCTATCCTGTTTGTGGGAAGTGTATCCCTTGCTACTAATGGGAAAGTGTAGCAGGTTTCCTCTCTAAAACTGTCAAAATTATGTTTGACATCCAATAGCCGATGATTAATAAATCAAGGTGCTTTAGTGGTGTCGTTAAACAAAACCACTTCTAAGGACTCAGCCCGACATAGAGTGTGAAGATATGATCATTTGTAGAATAGTCTTTCCTGAATCCTGCTTGAATTCCAGATAGTGTATTATTTGTTTCAATATACAGTTTTAGTTTATTATTCAACACAGCGGTAAAGAGTTTTCCAAGACAGTTAAGTAATGTGATAGGTCTATAAATGTTTGGATTATTTTTATCACCACTTTTATAAATTGGTTTGATTATACCAACTAACCATGAGTGAAGGAAAATACAGTTTTCAAAAACTAAATTAAAACGTTTAACATGTACAGTATATGAATCATACAATCAATAGTTTGCTTAATATAGTCATTAATTGTTTTATCTAAACCTGAAGCTTTGTTATTCTTAAGATTTTTCACAACAGTAAGTATTTCTTCTTGTAATATGGAGGAATTTAATATACTGTTATTTTTCGATTCTGATTTGGGAGTGGAGTCATCGCTGCTGTTTACATTTATTTATTTATTTATTGAAAGACGTTTTATTGTTTTTTGAAGAACAAATGGATTAGGTACAGATTATACAACTTGCTAGGCCTTCTCCATAATACATGCACGTTACGACAGTAATACATTTTTGCAATTTAATTATGAACAGAAATAAATAGTACTGAAAAAGAGAAAGAAGAAAGGAAACAGAAAAAGACGCAATAAAGTTTTCTATGTGTTCTATAATTAGACGGCAGGTTTGCTAAAGGAAAACACAAAACAAACAAGGCATCGCTGCTGTTTACATTTTTAAAGTACTGATGAAGTGTTTCTAAAGGTGGTGAATTACAGTCATCTATGTTTTCCTTTAACAGTTTCCAAAACACCCGTGTGTCATATCGGTTAAGATCTGTAAGTTTCTGTTCAGTCTTCCAGTTGTGTCTACTCAGTGTTTCGGGCGAGACGTAGCTCAGAGGTAAAGCGCTCGCTGGATGCGCAGTCGGTCTAGGATCGATCCCCGTCGGTGGGCCCATTGGGCTATTTCTTGTTCCAGCCAGTGCACCACGACTGGTATATCAAAGGCCGTGTTATGTACTATCCTGTCTGTGGGATGGTGCATATAAAAGATCCCTTGATGCTAATCGAAAAGAGTAGCCCATGAAACGGCGACACCGGGTTTCCTCTCTCAATTTCTGTGTGGTCCTTAACCATATGTCTGACGCCATATAACCGTAAATAAAATGTGTTGAGTGCATCGTTAAATAAAACATTTCCTTCCTTCTCAGTGTTTCACTAGTTTAATTTTACTGTTTGCTGGCGTTTAGAAGTCTTTGTTTGTTATCAATAATTGTTTTCTGTTTCTTGTAGGCTGTCCTGGCCACCGTGTTTTTTCTTCTAAATAACCTGCATTGATTCCCGAACTATGCCTTGTTATTACGTGTGTAGACACATGTATCAAAGGCATACTGTCACAGACCACTGACCTGATCTACGTAACCACCATACTCCACTTATTAATGATATTTTGTAAAAATAATTGAATTGTGGTAATGGTCCATAATTCAAAAACTAACATTGCTGAGGGGGTTGACATGGATTGTACTCCATCATGATGTAGTTAAAGTGATGCAATAGCTAGATTTGGTCTGTAAAAATTAATGTAAATTTCATTTATTATTCATTAAAAGAGAAATAATGTCCTTAAATCTATGACAGTCTGCCTTTAACTGCTGTATCCACAAGTAGTTTGCTAATATTGTTTTCTGACGCGGATACTTTCTCGTTTTACTGCCGTAAATGGATTTGATTAGCCAATTAAAATTCGCGTTATGTGCAGAGTGAATTAGAAATCGATTTATTCCAATACTTGTGCAGTTGTGTACTTCACCACATCCTTACAACTATTCCGAAACATTGGATCGAAGTCTTTTAAAAATACGCTGGCATTCCGTGAAACAATTTTATCACCCATATGATGATAATAATACTGTGCATTAGACGCGCCAGTGACTTGCTTCATTAATTAATGATATACACAAAAGTGGACATTAAAGCGAACATTTAGTCCGCACATTAGGCAGTCCGCTTTGGATTAGCTGTCATTTTGTAAAATTATATAAAGGAACCAGGTCAAAACAGCACCAGGACAAAAGAACCCCGAAAATGTCAGTTGAAGTTAAAACCGACCTTGGTGGTGTTGTGGTTAAAGCATCGAACATAAGGTTGGTAGGTACTGGGTTCGCAGCCCGGTACCGGCTCCCACTAAGAGTTTTAACGATTCAGATGGAAGATGTAAGACCACTACACTGACTCATATTTTGTTTTACTAACAACTAACCAACTGGACAGACATGCGAGATAGCTGAGGTGTGTGCCCAGGATAGCGTGCTTGAACCTTAATTGGATATAATCATGAAAATAAGTTGAAATTAAATAAATGAACGGCTAAGTAAAAGGTTTTTATTTGTTTGTTTTTTCTTCATTTTGTTTCTCTGTTCTTGTATTGTTTGTTTCTTTTGTTTTGTTTGTTTATTTGTATGTTTGTTCGGTTTCTTTTGTTATTGTTTGTTTGTTTTTTTTTCTTGTTTTTGTTTCTTTGTATGTGTGTGTGGGGTGGGGGAAGGGTTAATGTGTGTGTGGGGTGGGGGAAGGGTTAATGTGTGTGTGTGGTGGGGAGGGGTAATGTGTGTGTGTGTGTGTGTTTTTGTGTATTTTTTTTTTTTTTTTTTTTTTTTTGGGGGGGGGGGGGAATGTTTGTTTGTTGTTGGGGGTTTTGTTGTTGTTATTTAGGGTCTCCACGAGTACTCGAGTACTCGGGTCCATGCCGAGTCTAGCAAGACTCGAGTTCGTTCACCCGTGGAAGGCATAGAATAGGATAACATACCAACGTGTATTGGCCTATATCCAATTAAGGTTCAAGCACTGTGCAAGGCATAGAATAGGATAACATATCAACGTGTATTAGCCTATATCCAATTAAGGTTCAAGCACCGTGCAAGGCATAGAATAGGATAACATACCAACGTGTATTAGCCTATATCCAATTAAGGTTCAAGCACCGTGCAAGGCAGAGCATTCTCATTTAGTTATATTTGATTACGTCATTTTGCCATGAAAATGTATGCAATGCAATACACTGGCATGATTTGGCGCTGGAATTAACAAAGAAAGAAAGAAGTAAATGTTTTATTTAACGACGCACTCAACACATTTTATTTACGGTTATATGGTGTCAGACATATGGTTAAGAACCACACAGATATTGAGAGAGGAAACCCGCTGTCGCCACTTAATGGGCTACTCTTTTCGATTAGCAGCAAGGGATCATTTATATGCACCATTCCAAAGACAGGATAGTACATACCATGGCGCCTTTGTTACACCAGATGTGGAGCTGTGGCTGGAACGAGAAATAGCCCAATCGGTCCACCGACGGGAATCAATCCTAGACCGACCGTGCATCAAGCGAACGCTTTACCACCGGGCTACGTCCCGCCCCTGGAATTAAGATTCATAATACTATTTAACTTTATTCTTTAATTAGTCATAGATCTAGTGTACGTGTCTGGTACTCAGTACTACTCGGGTCTGGGTCGAGTTTGAACCTCGAATACCCGAGTCCAATATTTTGGACTCGTGGAGGCCATATTGTTATTGCTGTTGTTGTTTTGTTCGTGATGATATGTCCATTTGGTTTGGACCATTGTTTTTTGGGTCATCATGTACAATGACTGCTGCTTCAGCCAATTATTATCAGAATCGAATCGAACTGGGGCTATTCTAGCCAGTATTCATTTTAATGGACCCAAGATCACTTTGTCTTCGTAACAGCATAATAGTTAAAGTTTGTTTTGTTTAACAACACCACTAGAGCATATTGATTGATTAATCATCGGCTATTGGTACATTTTTGGTAATTCTGACATGCAGCAAGGGATCTTTTATATGCACTTTCCCACAGAAAGGCCAGCTCATACCACGACTTTTGACCAGTAGTGGTGGATTGGCTGGAACGAGAAAAAAATGCAACAATCAGTTGAATGGATCCGCCGAGATGGTTCGATCCTGCGATGCCAGCACCTCATGCTAACACTTACCGACTGAGCTAAAACTCGCCCCCTTCAATGTCCGAGTGGTGTTTATAAGGAAATTACTTGATACCGAGTCGGGCAGTTATTTTTGAACTGTCCAACTTGATATCAATAACGTGGATTTGGTTTAAAACAAAGGTAAGGGAGCTATATGCAGAGATGGGTCCAGAAAATCCATTTAAGGGAGGGGGGGGGGGCTCATTGACATGAGGCGGAATGCCAAGCGAACTTTGGGGGAGGTTTGGAGGGGGATCGTAAAAAAATAAAAAAAATAATATATATATTAAATTTATAACTGTCGCAAAATTTAACCCTGCACCCCCTTCCCCAATCCGCTTCTGATATGTATACAATAACACGTTCATCCAAAATATTTATTTACATGTAATAGGTGTTCCTTTTAGGGCACTGAAGTAATTTCCTGATTATCATCGGAGAAAGAGAAGTTTTAAAAAATACCGTATCTCTTATTCAAAATTCCAGCTGTGGTGGCTTCCTTCTGATGTTAAATGAAAGTCATGTAGCGTTGGAATGAATGGCAAATTGCACAAGTTCTGTAGCTAATTCCAGCTGTGGTGGCTTCCTTCTGGTGTTAAATGAAAGTCATGTAGCGTTGGAATGAATGGCAAATTGCACAAGTTCTGTAGCTAATTCCAGCTGTGGTGGCTTCCTTCTGGTGTTAAATGAAAGTCATGTAGCGTTGGAATGAATGGCAAATTGCACAAGTTCTGTAGCTAATGTTTATGATTTATTTATTATTTAATGCCTGTGCAATTGTAACACCCATGAAATACAACGTCACCATTGTTGGACTACCGACCGTGTCCGACTTACGATCACGTTACTCTAATAACACAGAGACAGCTCAGACGAAGGAAGCAAATGTCTTATTTAACGACACACTCAGTATATTTTATTTACGGTTATATGGCGTCAGACATATGGTTAAGGACCACACAGATATTGAGGGAGGAAACCCGCTGTCGCCACTTGATGGGCTACTCTTTTCGATTAGCAGCAAGGGATCTTTTATATGCACCATCCCACAGACAGGATAGTACATGTGCATACCACGGCCTTTGTTACACCAGTTGTGGTGCACTGTCTGGAACGAGAAATAGCCCAATGGGCCTACCGACAGGAATCGATCGCGCATCAGGACAGCGCTGTACCACCGAGCTACGTTCCGCCCCTCCGCCCACCCCAGCTCAGAAGAGCAACATATTGCAGGGTAAAATGAAAAATGTTTCTCATTTAATTCCTGCATTATACAAGTTCATAAAAACAGACCTTACCACATAAAATATTTACTAAAATATACAATAGTTAAGACTCGACATAGAAGCGTGCCTAAAACAGTCCATTTCTAGACCTAATAGACGAAACAGAAAAACACTTGCTAAAATCATCCAAAAACGTGAAAAATGTTTGTTTGTTTTTTAGAATGAAGAAAGAAAAACGAAAAACAAATGTGTTTACGATTATCTAATCTTGTGTTCCGCTCATGGTTCAGTTATATTTTAATTCCACAACGCTCTAAAACACACGTCAGAGGTTCTGATGTTCAACACATATACCATCCTTACCTGGAACGAGAAATAGCACAAATGGCCCCCCGACGGGGATCAATGCTTTTTCTTGTTCCAGCCAGTGCATCGCGACTGGTATACCAAAGGTTGTGGTATGTGCTATCATGTATCATATATAAAAAAAATCCTTTGGTATTAATAGAAAAATGAAGCGGGTTTCCTCTCTAAAAGTTATCAAATGTTTGATTAAATAGCCGATGATTAATAAATCACTGTGCTATAGTGGTGTCGTTAAACAATATGTTTTATGAATGTCTGTGGAATGTGCTGAACAACAGAATGCATTATTCTTAATGCAGCAAGGGATCTTTTATATGCTGCAAGCACTGGTTGGAACCAGAAAAAAACCCAATCATTTGAATGAATCCACCGAGGTGGTTCGATCCTGCGACGCAAGCACCTCAAGCGAGCACTCAACCGAATGAGTTAAATCCCGCCCCTTGATGAGAAGAAATGCGAAATTTTGTCATCAGTGTTGCAATTCTAAGGCAATATTGTAAATACAACAAGTGTCTGTCAAACGTGTGTGTGTGTGTGTGTCGGGTGGGGTGAGGGAACAAAGTGAATTGGAGTGAAGTGAAGTGAACAAAGGGTAAACAAGTAACACAAAATATAATGATATAAATATTGGAATAAATACATCAAAGGAATGTGAATAGATTTCACGTTCAGTATGTAATGTTTTTTATTTGTTTGTTTTTTTGTTTGTTTGGGTTTTTTTTTTGGGGGGGGGGGGGGGGGGGTTCATTATTTTAAAAAAAACCACCCTCATACTTAAACAAACTTGCGTATTCAAAAGGTCTGGGTTTTTTAATTAAAAGTAAATATTTCTCTTTTTTAAATACGTCTTGTATAAGTGTGAAAACGTGTCATCCGGTCTCAGTAGTGTGGTGGTTAAATCATCGGACTTGAGGTTGGAAGGATCAAGGTATATATCTTTTAAAAAATAATTCATATTTAGCAAACTTGCGTATTTAAAGGTCTGTAATTTAAATAAAAGCAGATTTTTTTTTTTTTTTAAATATGTCTTGTATATTTGTGAAAACGTCAGATTCGGTCTCAGTAGTGTATTGGTTAGGTTGGTAGGTGCAAGGTAGGTACAAGACAGGTACAAGACAGGTACAAGGTAGGTACAAGATAGGTACAAGATAGGTACACGGTAGGTACAAGTGTAAAACGACTCGGTCAGTAGGTGTAAGGTCACAGCGAAACGACTTCTCTCTCACTAACCACTAAGAAAAATCAACCTCCACTGAGGGGATTCGAATCAAAAACCCTCAGTGTGAGAGTAAAATTTATAAATAAAAATAATAAAAAGATGCACACATATCCACACACATACTCTCGCATAGAACCACTCACACATTTTATCACAAACACGCACGCGCACACTTACATGCAAATTGAGGGATATCGATCTTGTAAGATAATGTGAAATTTTCAACAGAAATACTAAATATAAATATCAGTTTTCAAGTGGGTATTTGAAAACTAATTCATCATTATTTAGATCAAGAAAAATATTAGTTTTAATATATTTATTAATAAATACAGAAATTTGTTAAAGCGATATTGATTTAAAAGTATTAAGAAGTACTAACGCATATAATGCTTAAAAATTTTGACAATATTAATATTTACATCCCTTGATTCAGCTATTAAATGTCTCTTGAAAACTTATATTCTTTATATTGAGAGCAAAGCATTGATGGATTCATTTGAGCAATTTTGTATTTTGAAATAAGCAAAAAGCAATAATTCTTTTAACAATTCTAAAGATAAACCATTATCCTTAAACAAATAAATACATATTTCATGAAAAATAGAAATTAAATCATAAAGTTCATCACAATACAACAATAAATGACACATATCTTCTTCTTCTTTAAAAAAAACAGGTACAAGATAGGTACACGGTAGGTACAAGTGTAAAACGACTCAGTGAGTGGGTGTAAGGTCACACTTCTCTCTTACTAACCACTAAGAAAAATCAACCTCCACTGAAGGGATTCAAACCACTGATTCTCATTACGAGAATCCAGTGCTCTACCAACTTAGCTAATAGAACACTATATACCAACACTACTACGTCTGGCCCAGGACATCGTACTTGAACTTTAATTGGATACAAGCACGAAAATAAGTATAAATGAAATCAAATCAATGCGTGTGAAAATGTTAATAAATAATACTGAGCAGTCCATGTGTATTCAATTAAATCAATGAAGGCCCGTAGGAACCAGGCCGTGGTATGTGCTATCCTGTCTATGGGATGGTGCATATCGAAGATACCTTCGTGCTAATCGAAAAAGAGAAGCCCATGAAGTGGCGACAGCGGGTTTCCTCCCTCAGTATCCGTGTGGTCCTTAACCATATTATGTCCGACGCCATACAACCGTAAATAAAATAAATATGTTGAGTGCATCGTTAAATAAAACATTCCCTTCTTTCCTTCCTTCCTCTTTGATCACAAGAAGAGACTCCACGTGATAACCTGTTTCTTAAAAAGACACAACCAGTTTTCAAACAGTGCGGCATATGTTTCACTATTAGAAAGAAATGTTTTATTTAACGACGCACTCAACACATTTATTTACGGTTATATGGCGTCAGACAAATAGTTAAGGACCACACAGATATTGAGAGAGGAAACCCGCTGTCACCATTTCATGGGCTACTCTTTTCGATTAGCAGCAAGGGATCTTTTATATGCACCATCCCCCAGACAGGGTAGTACATACTACGGCCTTTGATATACTAGTGGTGCACTGGCTAGAGCGAGAAATAGCGCAATGGGCCCACTGACGGGGATCGATCCCAAACCGACTGCGCATCAAGCGAGCGCTATACCACTAGGCTAAATTGCACTATTCGAGCTGTTGTTGATACTTGAAATCAGATAGTACTTATATTTTATTGTTTGGAATATTAATTTACGTACATCCTAGGTGCTTATGGTCGTACCACGAAATGCATGTTTCATGGTTCTCAAAACAAAACCCAAAACGCACGTACCTCTGCGAAGAAAACGTTCTGGAGATGGGCACTAGTCTTCTATTTTCCTACGTAACAAACTCTTGTTTCACTCTGTTGTAACTTTACCCAGATGTGTTTTGGGACCTAATTCACAAAGGTCTCTTAGGCTCTGCTAGACAACAAAGCATCCTCTTTGCAAGTCTTTTAGCATTGCACTGCGAGATCGCAAAGTTGCGAGAGTTTAGAGAATTAGACCCCAGGTTTGTAGATTTAACTAAACTTGCTGTCTGTTTTCACGGGTTCTAACTACTGAAACTATAGGGTCTGCCACTTCCAATCCTATTCATTCAGGCTAAGCATCCATAGTGAGTCATTTATTCCACTGAATCCTGCACAACAGCCACTATTTTTACAATAGTTAGTTGTTTAGGAAAGAACACCTTATTAATAGAATTTGTTTTTAATGAAGTAAATGTTAGGAGAGAAGGTGGAGCTAAGGTTGCTGGAGGCTGAACATTGTATCAGTTTATCCAGATACACAGTGCAATACTTTAATGCACAGTTTGTCACCTGACTGTCTTTAAATCAGAAATATACCTCTCTGTCTGTCTGTGTGTGTGTCTCTCTCTCTGTGCATTCCTCCATAACAATATGTCGGACACCAACTAGCCGTAGTTTAATTGTTCTGGTGTGTCGTAAAACAAGCACTTCTATCCTTTTCTATTAAAACTAGCGTGACAATTTTTGTGCGGAACTAGGGTAGTCATAGATGCTGCCCACTATCACTGAAATTAACAGCTTAACCTCCTTGTTCTGATTTACTTTAAGCGTGTAGTATCTATATCCGTGGTGTATATGTTGATTGATACGCTGTATGTTGGAGTTTTAGCCACATGTTACTATTGTATTCCAGTCCCTACTATCTGCCCCAAGAACGTTAGGGGAGCGCTCTATAGCTACTGACTGGCCTAGATCCCGCCCTTGATCAAAGAAACATCAGCTTGTTTAATTGCACTCCAGTCCCTACTATCCGCCCCAACAACGTTAGGCGTCGTGTTCCCATTACTCTAATTAGTGTTGCGTGATAAAGTTGAAGTTCGAGGTGCACCATAAAATATTTACGGAGTAAAAACAGCTGCAGCGACCTAATTCACTATTAACTCTCGCAACTTTGCGATATCGCACTGCAGCGCAAAAAGACTTGCAAAGAGGATGCTTTGTTGTCTAGCAGAGCCTAAGAGACTTTTGTGAATTAGGCCCCTGATTAGTAGTAATACTTGATATTGGTTATTTTTGCAAATATTATACTATTATCGATTGTCAATAAATAAATACACTTTCATTTGTTATGCAGTATACACCAGAAATGGAACTGCGATTTTCATATTAGCAGGTGTATGTCTGTCTGTGGCGAGTGAGGTTTATTGGGGTCGAGTCATGTTCCCCAGGAAATATATTTCATACAATAATTTATGGTCATTTCGTACCATAGTCGTTCCGTACCATAGTGCTTTGGTCATTTCGTACCACAGTCATTTCGTACCATAGCCATTTCGTACCTACTTTTTACCATCTCGTACCATAATGTTTGGTCATTTCATACCATAGTGGTTTCGTACTCGGGATCTTATTTTTGTCATGGTATGCCACTTCTTATTTTTATTGTTGACGAATAAACGCTGACGTGTAAACATACCTTGTAAAGTGAGCAAAGGTTTAAATGAACATATGTATATTGCCACTGATGATCATTTCATATGATACGAGACTCCCCCCACCCCCCCACCCCAAAGAGGCTTAGGTCCTTAGCCCACTGTCGACAGATTCTCTGTCTATGCTTGCCTTATTATAACAATCGTTATAATCAACAGTCACATCAGTATCGTTTGAAGATAAAAGTAATAAAAGTAATATATCATCTTTATTCTTGTTATTTGTTTCTTTCTTTCTTTCTTAAGAGTGGGGCTTCAATATAGCTGCATTAGCCTAATGTTTATTTTTTAAATCAGTAAGTCGGCATTTTACTATCTAGACTATCAGTCAACTAAGCTGCACAATAAATGATTGAGGTACGAAATGACCAAACAGACATGGTAAGAAATAACCATGGTACAAAATGTCTATGGAATGAAATGACCAAATAACTATGGTACGAAATGACCAGGGTACGAAATGGCTTGGGTACGAAATGGTAAAATTGGGTACGAAATGACTATGGTACGAAATGACTGGTTACCTTCCCTTCTAGTTTCACGCGTCTCCCACATAATATATAGAACTACGGCCCAAAACACAGAGGATCAGGGTGACTGGATCTATCATCCCACAAACACGATAGCACATACCACGGCCTTTGATATACCAGTCATGGTACACTGGCTGGAACGAGAAATAGCTCAATGGGTCCACCGACGGCGATCGATCCTAGACTGACCGCGCATAAGGTGAGCACTTTACCACTGGGCTACGTCTCGCCCTACATTGATTAGAATGGAATATGCAGCTTATTTGGGTCTTCCAAAGGAAGTGATTTGTCGATATTTCAAGGGCGGATCCAGACGTTTGAAGGAGGGCGGATCTAGGCTTTTGAAGGATGGGGGATACTACTCAACAAGAGTACAAGCCAATTACAGTGACACACCCCTCCATTTTCGAGCATTTTGAAGCAGAAATATATGTTTTGATAGAGCTGCTTGGTGATACATGTATTATATTGCAAACTGTATTAGCAACACCATATAAGCAAATGAAATGGGGTGGAGCGACTGACTGAGATTCTATTTTCCATGTATTTGAACGATTTAAAATAGTATTTATCTAGCTATGGATGTGAAGGGGTTTTTCCTATCACAGACAACCAACATGACCCAATAGATATTGCTTTGCACATGTTTTGCTTGTTATATGCAGACGATACTGCCCTATTACCCACTGCAGCAGACCTACAACACACCTTAAATATGTTTTATCAATATTGCAATAAATGGAAACCTAAAATAAATGGTAACAAAATGAAAATATTTATTTTTAACGGTAACACTAGATATTATAAACATAATAATTTTAAGATTGGAAATAATACATTAGAAAATGTGAAAGAATACAAATACTTAGGAATTACTTTTACAAAATTAAAAAACTTTCGAATTAGTAAGAATAGACATAAACAACAGGCTACCAAGGCCATGTACTTTGTACTATCAAAATCAAAGGACAACTATCTATCAACCGAATGTAAACTTAAAATGTTCCACTCAATGGTTCTGCCAGTTTTATTATATGGATGCGAAATATGGGGATATAATAAAGTTGATATGTTTAATTATGTACAAATAAACTTTCTAAGACACATCATACTTGTTAAGAAAGCAACACCAATATTTATGTTACAATAGGGTGAATGCCAATCGAGTTTGGTATGCTACTGAGCGCAACTGATATCAGGAAAACAATCAAAATTGTCTACTCTTTTATACAAAATTATGTTAAATGACCACCTTGCTAACGGAACTAACTATAACTGAATTAACATTGTTAAAAAAACATTGAATAACTTGGGAATGTTATGACGTCGCTTACCACAATTACGTCATTACACTTGTATTACACATGTGCTTCGTATGATTATTATTAACTCGGTTATGTTGAACCATATGGATAATAACACTTGTTATTACACATGTGCTTCGTATGATTATTATTAACTCGGATATGTTGAACCATATGGATAATAACACTTGTTATTACACGTGTGCTTCGTATGATTATTATTAACTCGGTTATGTTGAACCATATGGATAATAACACTTGTTATTACACGTGTGCTTCGTATGATTATTATTAACTCGGTTATGTTGAACCATATGGATAATAACACTTGTTATTACACATGTGCTTCGTATGATTATTATTAACTCGGTTATGTTGAACCACGTGGATAATAACACTTGTTATTACACGTGTGCTTCGTATGATTATTATTAACTCGGTTATGTTGAACCACGTGGATAATAACACTTGTTATTACACGTGTGCTTCGTATGATTATTATTAACTCGGTTATGTTGAACCACGTGGATAATAACACTTGTTATTGCACGTGTGCTTCGTATGATTATTATTAACTCGGTTATGTTGAACCATGTGGATAATAACACTTGTTATTACACATGTGCTTCGTATGATTATTATTAACTCGGTTATGTTGAACCATATGGATAATAACACTTGTTATTACACGTGTGCTTCGTATGATTATTATTAACTCGGTTATGTTGAACCATATGGATAATAATTATTTTTGATTTACTCTCCGACTAATTATCTGGAAAGTTCACTATTCATATGAATGTAGGTTATAATTCGTCATGTTATATGATCTCACATTAAATTCCTCACCCCTCACCCAGTTGCTGGCATCTTCCTATGCCTATATGAAGTGTGCACCTCAGACATCCAACCACCATCCGCCACCCCACCCCATTCTTCTGGTCCTCCACTGCTATTACTCCCCGTCGGTGGGACCATTGGGTTATTTCTCGTTCCAGCCAGTGCACCGCGACTGGTGTATCAAAGGCTGTGGTATGTGCTATCCTATCAGTGGGATGGTGTATATAAAAGATCCCTTGCTACTAATGAAAAAAAATGTAGCGGGTTTCCTGTCTAAGACTATATGTTAAAATTACCAAATGTTTGACATCCAATAGCCGATGATTAATAAATCAATGTGCTCTAGTGGTGTTGTTAAACAAAAGAAAGTTCTTCCATTACTATTAAGTTTGAAAATAGTCCACAACTTTCTGCAATAGATCGATTGACAGAGATGTACAGAAATGTAATACCGAAACTGCCTTTTCGGGATTCTCAGGATTTTCCGTATATAGATGGAAACTGGCCCTACCATTGTGGAGAAGAAGGAAGAAGGAAATGTTTTATTTAACGACGCACTCAACACATTTCATTTACAGTTATATGGCGTCGGACTTATGGTTAAGGACCACACAAATATTGAGGGAGGAAACCCGCTGTCGCCACTTCATGGGCTACTCTTTTCAATTAGCAGCAAGGGATCTTTTATATGCTCCATCCCATAGACAGGATAGCACATACCACGGCCTTTGATGTACCAGTCGTGGTGCACTGGCTGGAGCGAGAAATAGCCCAATGGGTCCACAGACAGGGATCGATCCAAACCGACCGCGCATCAAGCGAGCGCTTTACCAGTGGCACTGGGCTACGTCCCGCTCCTAGACAGTACCAAGTCACAATGGTCCCCTTAGTTCTCTGTCTCAGTATAAGTTAGCCCGAGTACTCTGACAGTACGAGAGCTAGACGGACATTTGGTTACATGTAATGAGAGTGTGTTAACCGTCCGGATGTCACTCTAGGTGTTCTACTGTCAAGTACTCGAGCTAAGTGAGCCTGTAAGTATTAAAGAAAACCACAAAGTCGAAGTCCGACAATTAGCTAACATGTTCATGTTGTTGTGAGATAAAGTATTTGATTAGAACAGAGAGAAAAATGTACTTACATTGCCGATTAATGTCAATGTTTGCTAACTTCTTCAGCCGAATCTCTCAAGTGGATCTCGAAAACATGGCTTACCGAAATTCTAATTTTATAACAAGGGAAAACCCCGGCGGTCCCCGCACGTGACGTTTATTAAATATACATAGTAGTCTCTATAAGATTGGAACTTTTGTACTAGTATTTTATTCTATTATGTTTCCATTAGACGATTGTGGGGGTTTTAATAATAATACTAACAACAAGAATAATATAGGGCGATTACGTTTGTTATTGTTTGTTTAGTTCTGTTGAGGTGGGTGGTTGATGAGCCTTGATTATCAACGCCACCGAACTATTAGTTTTAGCCTATTATTTGTGACAGGATTACGTCCCTTTATTAATGGCCAACTGAATTTTTAAAATCACGTTTTTAATAATAATAATAATAATAACACTGGCGTGGGAAGAGGGGAGGGGCATGTGCCCCCACGTTGAGATATGTTGCTTCATATTTGCTTTATAACAGTATAAAAGTGTGTAAATATAAGTGTTGCCCACACACTGTGACACACTTTTCAGCACCTTCCTACGTCACTGCATAATTATAATTATAATTATACAACAACATTAATAATAATAGTAATAATAATATACATATATCCTGCATGCACACGTATCAGATTAATGTAACTTAAATGTTAAACTTAACGCATAAACAGGCGAGTGGTATGCATGGTTATTTGCTCATTTTCGATGTTTTGATTGACAGCCGATAGTCCCAAGAAAGAAAAAAATGTTTTATTTAACGACGCACTCAACACATTTTATTTACGGTTATATGGCGTCAGACACATGGTTAAGGACCACACATATTTTCAGAGGAAACCCGCTGTCGCCACTACATGGGCTACTGTGACGGTACATGCTCTTAATTTGTTTTCGCCTGTGGCGATTTTACTTGTGTTAGAGGGCCGTGTGCAGTTAATTGCACTTAAGCCCAGATGGGCAACTTGTTACGTAATAATGCGCGACGGTCTTCGATCGGTACGCCTAATACACACCCAGCCAGTTGCGGAGGCCATGTGGCTAGTAGTTACGTAATATCTCTGGTAGTGCTGTTTATGGCCAGGAGATTGCTCGCGGTTGGCGACAGCCAGACTGACGATCAGAGAGAAATATACCGACTCTAGTAGATGTAGAATATGAGATGATACGTGAGGTACCGCCTTGTACCCCCAGGCAAAATCCTGATTTATAATAAATAGCTAGTGTTTTAGAGATATCGAGGAGAAACATTTGGAAGGCGTCCAGGGGGGAACGTTGTCCGTTTGGACTGGTAAATATATTATTTCTGCTCTGTGTATAACCTTGATGTGATTGATGTGACTTTTAAATATTTTGATACTGTATTATACCAATATTCTTTAGACAGTGTCTTCGGTCATCTGACGAAGTAAATTGTAGACTTCTTGTTCTAACATTATACGAGTATTTGGTAATATAAAGCTTAGCCAGTCATCCTAGACGACCTAGGTACACTGTAGGTTATTGTCTTTATTGTGATAGGTACCAATATTAATTCTGTGTCACAAGGTTACTGAATGAGTAGTTAGGGTTAATTAAAAATTAACCCGTTAGGAATAGAGCTGTAATTCCTTTATTAATTAAGTTCCCCTGGAAGCGTTCCTAAATTATCACACGTTACTGAACGAGTAGTAAGGGTTAATTAAAAATTAACCAGTTAGGAATGGTGTTGTAATTCCTTTATTAATTAACTTCTCCTGGAAGCGTTTCTCAATTATCACACGTGTGGGTGTGGTGTAACGGTGAAGTGATTCGCATATTGTGTAACTAGACACCTAGAGATTAACTAATTAAGTGATCAGTTCTGGGTTGTTATTATTGCTGTTATTAATTAACTACTACGGCTGTACATTTGTCAGCGTAGATTAATACAGATTCCAAAGTGTATTGTGTTTTGTTGTGTTTCTAGTGAGCTAAACGTGCTATAATAATATATACTTTATATAAGATCGTATCTCTGATCATACCTAGAGACGAGCCATACTAGGGTTTAACAGCCTGTTACAGAGAGATCTAATAGATATACAGTTAGGAGAGATATTTTGATAATCGTGTTTTATTCAGTTACGGGTATTATAGAATCCCCGTGACAGGAGTAGAAAATTGGGGGCTCGTCCGGGATCTGAAACAGGACATGCATATTTTAAAAAAAGTATTGTTTGTAAATGGGGGCTTTATAAATTATTTTTACAAATTTACCAGAAGTAGCACGTTGTTCACTAGAAAATTAATTAATAATAAGTGCGTCATATCTAAACATGGATAAGAATTTGCTGGATAGGCCTACGCTCAGTGTAGTGGAGATTAAGCGAGCACGTAAGGCCGAGTTAGTTGAAATCGCGGGTGAGCGAGAAATTGATTTAACATCAGCTAAAACCTTAGGTGATATAAAGACAATTATTATCCAGGAAGTTTTTGGTGATAGGCCTGTTATGGAAGACAGTGAGATTGTTCCAGAGATAGAGATAAGTGACTTGAGTATGGAACAACAGTTAGCTTTTAAAAAGCTTGAGTACGAAAGAGAAGAACGTGCATTAGATAGAGAGAGAGAAAGAGAAGAGAGGGATAGAGAGAGGGAGAGAGAAAAAGAAGATAGAGATAGAGAAAAAGAAGATAGGGATAGAGAAGATAGAGAGAGGGATAGAGAGAAAGAGAAGAGAGAAATAGAGAAGATAGACATAGCGATAGAGAAAGAGAAGAGAGGGATAGAGAGAGAGAGAGAGAAAGAGAAGAGAGGGATAGAGAATTCCAGTTAGAAAAATTAAAAGTGGAACACGACATTCTGGAACCATCAAACAGTCAGTGGGCATCACCTGTTATTCTGATTCAAAAGGGAGATAACAGTTTCCGGGTGTGCGCTGACCTACGTCGCGTGAATCAACTCATCAAGGCAGATGCCTACCCTCTACCCCGCCTTGACGATTGCATCGACCGAGTTGGACACGCGCAATACATCACCAAATTGGACCTACTGAAGGGTTTTTATGCCATTCCGTTAACGGAGGAAGCTAAGGACATTCTGGCGATCATCACACCTGACGGCCTCTTCCAATTCCGAGTGATGCCGTTTGGTTTGAAGACTGCCCCTGCTGCCTTTCAAAGGATGATGAACCAGGTGTTATCTGATTTAGAAACCGTCAGTGTGTATCTGGACGATGTGGTGTTAGCCACCGACACTTGGGATGAACATTTAACCGGGTTACAACTAATATTCAGTCGCCTACAGAAAGCTAACTTGACTGTGAACCTGGGCAAATGCGAATTCGTGAGAGCTTCAGTGACCTACTTAGGTCATACTGTCGGACATGGTTGCGTCGCCCAACTGCAGGCCAAGACACTAAGCATCAGCCAGTACCCTGCACCGACCAACCGTCGTGAAGTTCGCCGGTTCCTTGGCATGGCCGGTTATTATCGTCGTTTCTGCGCTAGATTTGCGACGGTAGCGGCCCCCATCACCTCGCTGCTAAAGAAGGAAACGAAGTTCCAGTGGTCAGATGAATGCGAGAAGTCATTTAACCGTCTCAAGCAGATGCTCTCCTCGTCTCCCGTGATGGCAGCACCAGACTACCGAATGCCGTTCAAGCTAGCTGTGGATGCAAGTGACGTGGGAGCTGGAGCTGTGCTGTTTCAGGAAGACGAAAATGGACTGGACCATCCTGTAAGTTTCTTCTCGAAAAAGTTTGACAAACACCAGGTGAACTATTCCACTATAGAGAAGGAAGCTTTGGCCATGGTACAAGCTCTGAAGCATTTTCAGATCTACGTGAAATCGGCAGTGCACCAAGTGGTGGTCTTTACTGATCATAATCCGCTTACTTTCATTCACAGAATGAAAGCCACCAACCAGAGAGTTTTGAGGTGGAGTCTTCTTCTGCAAGAATACCCAGTTACCATTGAACATATCAAGGGCACATCCAATGTAATCGCTGATGCCCTGTCCCGAAGTTGAACGTTATGATATGTGTTGACATTCTTGATTTCTGTTTTGTTTATATATATTTTATTTGTATACCAGGGACTCAGAGACTCAGTGTGATTACTGGTAGTCACCCTATTATTACATGTGTTATAAATGCCCGTATGCGTCGGTTAACGCACCTTTTTGTTTTAATGTAGTATATTTTCCCTATTCCTAGAGTAGAGGAAATATCCTTTTTGAGGTGGGGGTGTGTGACGGTACATGCTCTTAGTTTGTTTTCGCCTGTGGCGATTTTACTTGTGTTAGAGGGCCGTGTGCAGTTAATTGCACTTAAGCCCAGATGGGCAACTTGTTACGTAATACTTCTGCGCGACGGTCTTCGATCGGTACGCCTAATACACACCCAGCCAGCTGCGGAGGCCATGTGGCTAGTAGTTACGTAATATCTCCGGTAGTGCTGTTTATGGCCAGGAGATTGCTCGCGGTTGGCGACAGCCAGACTGACGATCAGAGAGAAATATACCGACTCTAGTAGATGTAGAATATGAGATGATACGTGAGGTACCGCCTTGTACCCCCAGGCAAAATCCTGATTTATAATAAATAGCTAGTGTTTTAGAGATATCGAGGAGAAACATTTGGAAGGTGTCCAGGGGGGAACGTTGTCCGTTTGGACTGGTAAATATATTATTTCTGCTCTGTGTATAACCTTGATGTGATTGATGTGACTTTTAAATATTTTGATACTTTATTATTCCAATATTCTTTAGACAGTGTCTTCGGTCATCTGATGAAGTAAATCGTAGACTTCTTGTTCTAACATTATACGAGTATTTGGTAATATAAAGCTTAGCCAGTCATCCTAGACGACCTAGGTACACTGTAGGTTATTGTCTTTATTGTGATAGGTACCAATATTAATTCTGTGTCACAAGGTTACTGAATGAGTAGTTAGGGTTAATTAAAAATTAACCCGTTAGGAATAGAGCTGTAATTCCTTTATTAATTAAGTTCCCCTGGAAGCGTTCCTAAATTATCACACGTTACTGAACGAGTAGTAAGGGTTAATTAAAAATTAACCAGTTAGGAATGGTGTTGTAATTCCTTTATTAATTAACTTCTCCTGGAAGCGTTTCTCAATTATCACACGTGTGGGTGTGGTGTAACGGTGAAGTGATTCGCATATTGTGTAACTAGACACCTAGAGATTAACTAATTAAGTGATCAGTTCTGGGTTGTTATTATTGCTGTTATTAATTAACTACTACGGCTGTACATTTGTCAGCGTAGATTAATACAGATTCCAAAGTGTATTGTGTTTTGTTGTGTTTTGTTGTGTTTTTAGTGAGCTAAACGTGCTATAATAATATATACTTTATATAAGATCGTATCTCTGATCATACCTAGAGACGAGCCATACTAGGGTTTAACAGCCTGTTACAGAGAGATCTAATAGATATACAGTTAGGAGAGATATTTTGATAATCGTGTTTTATTCAGTTACGGGTATTATAGAATCCCCGTGACAGCTACTCTTCCGATTAGCAGCAAGGGATCTTTTATTTGCGCTTCCCACAGGCAGGATAGCACAAACCATGGCCTTTGTTGAACCAGTTATGGATCACTGGTCGGTGCAAGTGGTTTACACCTACCCATTGAGCCTTGCGGAGCACTCACTCAGGGTTTGGAGTCGGTATCTGGATTAAAAATCCGATGCCTCGACTGGGATCCGAACCCAGTACCTACCAGCCTGTAGACCGATGGCCTACCACGACACCACCGAGGCCGGTCCCGATAGTCCCAAGTGTCGGCTGTCAATCAAAACATCGAAAGCGTGCAAACAGCCATTCATACCACGAGTAACTGATTTGTACCACGCCCCTATATGACGTTGCATGGTGCGATAAGCAAGTTTGGCTCAGATTTGTTTTTTTAAAACGGTCTAGAAGCTTCTAATACAATCCCAAATGCTCGTATTTGATCCTGGCTAAAAAATTGAAGTAGCTTAATTTTTGTTACTTTAGAAGGCAAATCACGGAATACTCGTTTATATAGAATACTATACGAGTTTTCGCTAGATATCATTTTTACGAAACTCGTGAGCTTCCCAAACGCAAATTATGAAAAATAAATCAAGCAATCAATCAATTTTGCATTTCAAGACCGGTGGTGATTTGCATAACTAGTTCGTTGTACTTCCGTTACTTCTCAGTGACGTTTTCAGGGGAGTGATGTAGACGTACTTCCCCATAAATTTCCATCGGGTTTCTTTTTTTTTAATTTAAAGAAAGCTGTAGGGTACATGCATAAATATATGTTTATTTTCATATTGGGTGAAAAATGGGTAAAACTAATGCATAATTCCATATTTTAACAAAACGCCCCCAAGAAACAAATGTTCCCGTTACGCCACTGGTTATGCTAATAATGATGAATTCACAAATCACAACTGACAATAACAATTTGTAGACCAAAAATCCACATAATAAATAAAATAAATATGTTTAATTATTGTTCTGTTCATTATTTTATTTTTATCTTTTATTTAAAAATATTTCTCGCGCGGTTCAGCTTACATCAACTTTTAATGAATGACATAGCTGAATCGGTGAATGCCCTTTTTTTTCTTTTTCTTTTTTTCTTTTTTTTATTTAAATAAATTTTTATTACCCCCAGATCAATTTAACAATGACAAGGGTGGGGCGCCTTGCATCATTGCCTTACAATGAGCTAATATACATAATTATATTATATATACATGGTTACAATAGTACATAATACATACACATATTATACAATCTTAAACCAACATTTACAATAATACACATATACACTAACATTCATGTACATAGAATAGAGGTTTAGCTTTATATATATATAAATACATACATACATATATATTGTACCAAAAATATTTACTTTTTGTATAGCATAATCTTTCATAAATGTGAGATTTCGGCATAATGTTTTTTAAAACTCAAACATTAAGTTGACACGCCCATACGTTATTTCTAAACAACATTTGGTCTGAGGAATGAGACAAAAATAAAAGAAAGTTTGGAAGGAAAGAAGACAGTAGAAAAGAGGTAGAAAAAGGAAAAAGAGAAGAAAGGAAATGAGAAGTAGAAGATAAAGGAACTAGACGAGTGCTTGGACAGGTGTGTAACGCTAGAAATAAACGTTTGGATGGAGTAAAAGACCGATTTTTTTTTAAAGAATATAGTTTGTTAATTGTATACGTCTGTGTCAATATGTATTTTGTTTAAGCTAGAAGATCAAGCCACTTGGACCAGTTGTTATAAAATTTATCATATTCGCAATTTTTAAAATAAATATTTTTTTCTATTTGAAATTTTTTACGTAGAATAACTTTAATCGCATTGATACATAAATTTCTTTTAAGTATTTTCATGGTATAAATATAGTATTTAGTATTAATTATTAACCAGTTTATATTTTGGGCCATTTTTCCATCAATCATCCCAAAAATCACTAAATGTTTTGTTAGTGAAATGCGAAAACCCGTTTCATGAAATATCCAATTTTCTAAACTTTTCCAAAGCTCTCGTACCTTGTCACAATCGTAAAACAAATGTTGTAAAGTTTCAGGTAGTTTATTGCAGAATGAGCATTTATTTGATTCAGAATAGTTTATCATATATAGAAATGTATTTGTGGCAAGAATTCTGTGCAGCAGTCGATATTGAAACCATATTAATGTAGTGTCTTTTAAACATTTAAAAGGTAAAACATAATATTTTGTCCATGTAAGATGGTCAAATATTAAACCCTTGCTTGCATACTTTGTTTGTGACTTTGGAGTGGTGATTTTATTATTCAAAATATTGTACATAACCTTACTTGTTGTATTCTTGTTCAACAGAAAAATCAGTTTAAAAGGAAAAATTGGTATTTTAATTTTGCTAAACTCTGTTACAGTTAAGCTATCTTGTGTTTGTAAAAAGGCTTTTACAGCGTTTGTTAGCGATGCATAATGTAAAAAGTTAGTATTTATGTTATATTTTTGGGTAAAGGATTCAAATGTAAGAAAGTCTCCTTCCTCGTCCAGTATGTCGCTAATAAAAATGACTCCTTTGTTAATATAGTTCTTATACATAAATGGTTTATTATTTAATAATATGTTGGTATTATACCAAATATTCAATCCTTGGATATCTTCAGTGGTTTGTAACTTTTGATATTTTTGGACTAGTGCCCAACTACACAAAACATGAATGACATTTATAGTAAAAGTTGTCGAGTTACTGACCTTGACATTAATTATGAATGAAAAAAATAGTCCCGTTATGCTAATAAGGTCGCTGTCCAACCAATCGAAATTGACTCTGTTCCCTGTTGACAAATCAAAATACGGTTTGTAATACGCACCTGGTGGTGCGTACGAAATTTGTACGACACCGCTATATCTTCACCAGGAGGGTAATAAACAGTAATTAACCCTTTGTATAAACACTTTTTAACTTCCTTGTAAATAAAGTTTATTTAACCATTAATTAGTATTTTTATCTAATCAAATGTATAAACGTTTTTAATTTTAATTTTAATTGTTTTTTTTGTTTGTTTGGGGTTTTTTTGTGTTTTTTTACTAACACTCTCCCCACCCCTCTCGCTGTGAGCACGGTTTCTAGCCCCAGTCAGAAATCGTGCTCGCAATGAGCGTGCTTGAACATTAAATTGATATAAGCACGTTAATTCCCGACATCTGACCTGACAAGTCATCTATGGGCATACATACATACATACATACATACATACATACATACATACATACATACATACATACATACATACATACAATAAACAGTTGTATTGAACATTACAACTTAAGTTATGAATTCTCGAGTTAAATGGTCGCTTGGTTTATTGTGATTTAGATTTGTTTTTATTTTTATAGTATATTATATTATATATTTTATTTTATTTTATTTTATTTTATTTTATTTTATTTTTTGTTTGTTTGTTTGTTGTTGTTTTTTTTTTTGGGGGGGGGTCATTTCGCCCTCCTCCAACGATCCAACATATTTTTAAATTTTATTTTACATAATGGGGGGGGGGGGGGGAGCAACTGCTCCCCACCAGTCCTGGAGCAAAACCTCAAATTCGAGAAGGTGCCAAAAAGTGGGAGGGGGCTCTCCTCCTTAGAAAAATCATGTACCCGTTTTTGAATACTATGTAGTAATTTCGAAAAAGTAACAATGCATTACGTATTTGATGCCTGTAACCAGTGGCGTAGGCAGGTGTGGGGAGAGTCATGGGGGTAATGCGCCACCCCACCCACCCACCCACCCCCATCAAACCTTTAAAAAAAACCTATTAAATATACATGTACATACATACGTAGTGTGGGTTACCCCCCCCCCCCCCCCCCCTTATAAAATCCTGGCTAAGCCAGTGGCTGTAGCATCAATATGTAGTTCGCTGTCATTGGTCACCAACGTCAATATAACTCATGCAAAGGAAATAATTACTTGACTAAAAAATAAGGGAGTGCCTATCTTGAAATCTTTCCTAAATCTTGCTAATTTGTAGGGTGAAACGATGTAGTAATTTAAAATAACAACATAGTAGCAGTGTAGTCTAAAGTGTTACAGCGTAGTAGTCTAAAGTGTTACAGCGTAGTAGTCTAAAGTGTTATAGCGTAGTAGTCTAAAGCGTAACAGCGTAGTAGTCTAAAGCGTTACAGCGTAGTAGTCTAAAGTGTAACAGCGTAGTAGTCTAAAGTGTTACAGCGTAGTAGTATAAAGTGCAACAGCGTAGTAGTCTAAAGTGTAACAGCGTAGTAGTCTAAAGTGTTACAGTGTAGTAGTCTAAAGTGTTACAGTGTAGTACATGTAGTCTTACTCTAAATGTAACAAGGGACGGGACGTAGCCCAGTGGTAAAGCGCTCGCTTGATGCGATTTCGGTGTGGGATCAATCCCTGTCGGTGGACCCATTGGGCTATTTCTCGCTCCATCCAGTGCACCACGACTGGTATATCAAAGGCCATGATGGTATGTGTTATCCTGTCTGTGGGATGGTGCATATAACAGATCCCTTGCTGCTAATCGAAAAGAGTACGAAGTGGCGACAGTGGGTTTCCTCTCTCTCTCTCTCTCTCTCTCTCTCTCTCTCTCTCTCTCTCTCTCTCTCTCTCTCTCTCTCTCTCTCTCTCTCTATATATATATATATATATATATATATATATATACTGAACAAAATAAGAAACTTCCGCTAATTTTGCTTGAACATAACTTGATGAAAACAAACCGGGGGAATAATTGTTATATATGCGTTTAAAGAGTGTTCCATGATGCATCGTTTGGTGCAAAAATCATGGCCATAGGTTAACAGAAACTGGGAGAAATTTTGACCAATTGTGGTAGGGGTTAACAAAAAAAGCACCCACTTAATAACGGGTAGCGACACCTCCTGAATTGACTACTGCAGTGCATCGCAGGCGCATAGAATTGACTAAAGTGTTGATTTCTGCCTGTGGAATATTGTTCCATTCCTGAATGAGCGCTTGACAAAGTTCGTTGACGAGTTCGTTGACGTTAGCGGGTGGGTTGGGACGACGTCTCAATCGTCTGTCCAGACTATCCCAGACATGCTCGATGGGGTTGAGATCAGGACTTTTAGCGGGCCAGTCATCAATGAAATCAATGTTATTTGTCCTAAGAAAATTTACAGTGTCTCTAGGTGAATGAGAGGTGGCATTATCATGGTGAAAAATAGAGATGTTGGCGTTGTTATGGAACAGAGGAATGACGTGATGAGCGAGAATGTCATCGCGGTAACGTTGAGCATTTAAATTGCCATCAATGACGACTAGTGGTGAACGATAACCATGGGCAATGGCTGCCCAGACCATGACAGAACCCCCACCCCCGAAACGATCTCGTTCAAGAACACAACAGTCAGCATAGAGTTAATTTCTCCTACGGTAGACACGCACCCTGCCATCACCACGTTGTAAAGAAAATCTGGATTCATCCGAAAAAAGAACGGTATTCCAGCGTCGCCGTATCCAACGAGTGTGTACACGTGCCCAATTAAGACGATTTAGACGATGACATTGCGTTAAAACGCATCCGACGTAAGGACGTCGTGCACGTAAACCGTTCTCCCGCAGACGATTACGAACAGTTTGCCCACTGATTCGGTTATTATTAAGCCCAGGTGTGTTAGCAGCAGTAGCTGTGGCAGTTTGGAATCGATTGCGCAAATGTGTGTTCATGATATAGCAGTCTTGACCACGCGTTGTAACACACGGACGTCCACGACGTGGCAAGGCGTTGGTGCTTCCTGTCGTTCGAAATCTTACGCGAAGATTTCGTATCGCTCGACTAGAACTCCCAACATGCCTTGAAACGTCTTCTGTTGACATGCCAGCATCAAGCATGCCAATCGCCCTTTCGCGTAAATTATTGGGTATTCTTGGCATACTAAAAATGCTACAATGTAAAAAAAACGTTAATTTTTTTTTTTAATTTTGAAGCGTTTTTGTTCACTTGACAACAATGTCAGTAAGACAAGTAAAACAAATTGACCGAATACTACACGGGACATGTCGAACCATGCATGCACGTGCAAATTGAATTTCACGTTGTTGACGATTAACAGTGCAAAAATAATCGATAAAATTCATGAATCCTGATAATAAAGCTCAAGGCTAATACTACCTATATAATTTCATTACACAAATACTATATGTACAAATCGGAAGTTTCTTTTTTTGTTCAGTATATATATATTTGTGTGGTCCGTAACCATATGTCTGACGCCATATAACCGTAAATAAAATGTGTTGAGTGCATTGTTAATTAAAACAGTTCCTTCCTTCCTAAATGTAACAGCGTAATAGTTCTAAAGTGTTACGTGTAGTACTTTACAGTATGTATGTATGTATGCCAGGGCCGTACCCTGACCAAAATCCATGGGGGGGGCACTAAATTTTATAAATAATTTTTAACATACTATAAAGATTAAACATTTCTATGCTATTACTGGAGATATATAAAAAAAAAAAAAAGGACAAGATTCTCAGGGGGGGGGGCAGCTGCCCCCCCCCCCTGCCCCCCCGGAGGGTACGGCCCTGTATGCCCACAAATGACTGTCAGGTCAGATGTCGGGAATTAACGTGTTTATATGTTTACAGTGTAGTAGTCTCACTTTAAATATAAGTGTAGTAGCCTAAAGTGTAACGGCGTAGTAGTCGAAAGTGTAACAATGCAGTATAGTCTGGGGTGTAACAATGTAGTGATAATGTAATAGTGTAGTAGTCTAAAGTGTAACAATGTAACATTCAAAGTGTAATTGTGTAGTAGTAATTTAAAGTGAAGTAAATGATGTAGTCGAGTGTGATTTAAACTGTAACAATTAAATGCAGCAGTCAAAGTATAATATATACCGCCTGTTTGCCAATCTGCTTCATTTACTGAATAAATAATTATATTGTTTCTATAACAATAATACTAATAATAATAACAACAACATAGTAATAATCTAGTAAAATAGTGGTCTAAAGTATAACAATGTACTTTTGTTAAGTGCAACGGGGTCATTGTTTAGTAGCACGTGTAGTATATAATATATAACTTTGTTTTGCGCGCCAAAATTCCACAGAAGGCAAAGGCTACTGAGAAACCAAGGTGAAGGACATCTTTGGAACGCGAATGTTCGGAAAAGTCATTATAGAATTCTGTGGCGTAAGTATTGTGAAATCTTTGTTTTTATAAACAATGACAGGCGCGTTTCGCCCTAATTAAGAACGATGACATTCTTTCCATATATGTCTCTCTTTTAAAATTATCAATAAGTTGTGCCGAAAGTTGCAAAATCATAATGTAAATGTTTTCTACGTCATAATATCATATGGCCCTGGCTTATTTTATAATGTTTGTGGCCGGATTTATTTTTAGCAAGTAGCGTCATGGTTTTTTAAACTGTGGTTTTGGGTGAACGTGAATGACAGGACGAGATCATAGAAGATACTACAGTGATGTCGGAGGTCTAACTTAGGGTCACGAGTGCATCCTGTCGTCATGCTGTGTGTTTATAATACCGGAAATAACCTCAGGCCAAACGTTTTACAATATTGTTTATAGTTACCAATAGGTTCGTATGTAATCTCTTTAGGTGGGCCTAAATGGCACTGGAATAACATTTAGACTAAAAACTGTTGATAACAGTACTCAATAATAATTTTTAATAACAATTTTATTATTGTTATTTTACAAATAAATGTTACACTTTTGTAATTTAAAATAATACCTTTTCTTGTTGATTTGTTTTTAATTGTTATATTTTATAATTTCCTATAGATAACTCAACATTTCAGTAAGTTTTACTAGTGGTTGTGGCGAGGGTTATATTTTTAGTTGGTTTATATTTTCTGTAATTAAAAAGTAGTATATGATGTAGGGTAGGTAAGCCATGTATGTTTTGTTTTTTAGGAAGGACTTGCCTTTGGCACTGTCACAAACCCTTACCCTAACACTAACTCTATGTTTGGCACTGTCACAAACCCTTACCCTAACACTAACTCTATTTTTGGCACTGTCACAAACCGTTACCCTAACATTAACTCTATTTTTGATAAGTATTTATAATGTTCTTTATACATGACAGTGCCAAAGGAAAGTCCTACCGTTTTTTATTCAGGTTAGGCAAAAACTATTTATTTTCAAAGTTAGCCTTCAAGGGACATTCCTGAGTTTGCTGCAATTTTTAACGATTGTAATTACATGTATATCAAAGATATGTTTCTGCATAAAATATTAGTGGCTGTATATTAAACGTATTTCTGATCGTTCTAATATTTGTACTAGGTTAAATTTTATTTTATTTCCTAAAATATATTTTTTCATACGTACGAAATTATTTGAAGACAAAATCCAGTTTGGGCTTCTTACAAATATTAAGATGACCAGAAACACATTGACTATACAGACACGAATATTCTAAAAACAACAACTATATTTAGTATGTAAGTTTAATCGTAGAAATATTTATTAGTCTCAAACATCTTACAATGCAGCAAACTCAGGAATGTCCCTTTCAGGATTGTGTGCCAGACATTGTTAGGGGAGGGGGTTATAGCCTGTGCCGGGTTATAGCCTATAGCCTGTGCCGGGTTACAGCCTGTGCCGGGTTACAGCCTGTGCCGGGTTACAGCCTGTGCCGGGTTACAGCCTGTGCCGGGTTACAGCCTGTGCCGGGTTATAGCCTGTGCCGGGTTACAGCCTGTGCCCAATGAGGTTTTTGGGTGCAGGATGTAGCCCAGTGTTAAAGCAATCAATCTAGGATCAATCCCCGTCGGTGAGCCCAGTTGGCTATTTCTCATTCCATCCAATGCCCCATAACTGGTGTAACAAAGGCCATGGTATGTACTATCCTGTCTATAGGATGGTGTATATAAAAGATCCCTTACTGCTAATCGAAAAGAGTAGCCCATGAAGTGGGCGACATTGGGTCATTTCTCGTTCCAGCCAGTGCACCACGACTGGTATATCAAAATCTGTGGTATGTGCTATCCTGTCTGTGAGATGGTGCATATAAACAATCTGTAGCTACAATTAATGTAAAAATGTAGCAAGTTTCCTCTCTAAGACTATATGTCAAAATTATCAAATATTTGACATCCAATAGCCAATGATTAATAAATCAATGTGTCCTTGAACAAAATAAACTTAAACTATATGTACAGTGCAGGTCAGTGAATTATTGCAAAGAAAAAAATGACACCACTAGAGTACATTGATTTATTAATCATCGGCTATTGGATGCCAAACATAGGCCTATGATCATTTTTGACACAGTCATAGAGGAAACCCGCTACATTTTTCCCCATTAGTAGCAAGGGATCTTTTATATGCACCATCCCACAGACAGGATAATACATACCATGGCCTTTGATATACCAGTCCTGGTGCCTTGGCTGTTACGAGTCATAGCCCAATGGGCCTACCGATGGTGATCAATCCTAGACTGACCAGCACATTAAGCGTGCGCTTTACCACTGGGCTATAGGTCCCATCCTTATTGCAGTGATTAATGGATGTAAATTAAAGGATGTAAACTTTTGACACAGGGCATGAACTTTAAAGTGGGGACTGAAGGCAATTGCTGTGATATTAATTGCCAGGGGCTTTACAGATGGCAGGTTCTTGATGCTGGATACAAATTATTGCTGTCATTTGGAGGAAATAATTTTAGGATTTTAATTTTGCATTTATTTGTTACAAAAGTTACTTTTTTAAAAATTGCTGTAGGCGTGCTCAAAATATATGTAGGTGAACATTTTATCTGTGACAAAAACCTTTCAAAACTGCCACAACGAGATATCTCAAATCTGTTCACATAATTCTTTTTACCAAGGTAACCATTGTTCAGTTACATGAAGGAAGGAGATGTTTTATTTAACAACGCACTCAACACATTGTATTTATAGTTATATGGCATCGAAAATATGATTAAGGACCACATAGATAGTGAGAGAGGAAACCCGCTGTCACCACTTCTACATGGGCTACTCTTTTCGATTAGCAGCAAGGGATCTTTTATATGCTCCATCCCACAGACAGGATAACACATACCACTGCCTTTGATATACCAGTCGTGGTGCTCTGGCTGAAGTGAGAAATAGCCCAATGGGCCCACCAACGGGGATCGATCCCAGACCGACTGCGCATCAAGCGAACGCTTTACCACTGGACTACGTCCCACTCCTCGGACACATGAATTATGTACACTGGTCTTTTGTATTTTGATGTCAGTGCTTTCACCTGAAACTGTATGTGTAAGCAAAATCTGATATATAATAAAAATACTGAAAATATTTTCAATGAACAGGTTTTTTGTTTGTTTGATACTTTGATAAATTGACTTTCATAATGAGGCCCCATCGGTGGGCCCATTGGGCTATTTCTCATTCCAGCCAGTGCACCACGACTGGTACATCAAAGGCTGTGGTATGTGCAGTCCTGTCTGTGGGATGGTGCATATAAAATATCCCTTGCTACTATTGGAAAAATGTAGCCGGTTTCCTCTCTACAGTGATGTCATTAAAAATAAAAATAGCAGGTGAAAATCAAATTATAGGCGGCCATTAATCAACAAAAAGTCGACAAGCATTGTTTATTGAAAGTTCGATACCCGGCGACAATTGATTCGATAGCCAGCGAAAATTCGCTGGGTGTCGGCTATTAATGACATCCCTGCTCTATGACTGTGTCTAAATGACCATATGTTTGACATTCAATAGCCGATGATTAACAAATCAATGTGCTCTAGTGGTGTTGTTAAACAAAACAAAACAAACTTACGTAATGAGCATTAGTTCACTACGTAACCAATTGGAGGTTCTCGTGAATTTAAATTTGCGTAACTGACAACGCGAACAGAATGACGGTTCATATGTCAGAGTTATAGCTCTGGGTGGGCAAAATAGTTCACTAAATTATCTAAAAAATACAAAACCAGAGTTATTTTCTAATTAACAAAATACCAATTATTACATGAAATATTTTTTCTAAATTGAAATAAAATTCACCAGTGGTTTTTAAAATTTGTAGTTGGGTAATTTAGCAAGTGGCAGAGCTAGCCCTGTTATGTCAGGGCTCAAAATTGAGAATTTGTCTGGGTGAAACGGCAATTTAAAGCCTGCCCATGGCAATTGAAACAGAGAGACTTTTGAAGCAAACCGATAACTGAGGGGTTTATGTTGCAGTATGTAGACATATTTTAAATACCCTAATGGTATATATTGGCAGATAATGTACACCAGTCGTAAACATATTGCCATCATTGAGGAGCTTGGTAATGTCCCTGACCTATGGCAATATTTAGCTCAATGACGGCAATTGCCGTCGTTAAGTTCGAGCCCTGCATGTGAAATATTAATGTGTCCTGCTGTCAGTAAGAGATTCTTGTTTTCTGGTCATGGTGATACCAGGGCTTCTAGATTATATGGTAGCCCCACTCCCATGGCTATTGCTGTTCAGTGTTGGGCTAGTAAATAACTACTACTGCCATGCCCGATGGCTAGTGAAAAAAATATTTCAGTCTATTTTGTAAATATGAATATCCTTCCCCCACCCCAACCCCCAATGTTAGGTGACATATCTCATTATTACTATTATTTAGTAAAATTGTATTAACTTAAAGAAAAGTAGGGCTAGTGAATTTTTAATCGTAGCTAGTACATTTTTAAAATCACTGATCCCATGGCTAGTGAATTTTATAAAATATTAGAGAAGCTCTGATACTACTTTACATTATTTGTTGTATCATTGGCGGGATTTTAACTTGGTCGTTTGAGTACTCGCTTGAAGTAGCTGCATGCATTGCAGGATCGAACCACCTCAGTGGATCCATTCAACTGATCGTGGTTTTTTCTCATTCCAACCAGTGCACCACAACTGGTCAAAGGTCATGGTATGTACTTTCCTGTCTGGGAAAGTCCATATAAAAGATCCCTTGGAAAAATGTAGCGGGTTTCCTCTGAGTCAGAATTACCAAATGTTTGACATCCAATAGCCGATGATTAATTAATCAATGTGCTCTAGTGGTGTTGTTAAAGAAAGCAAACTTTAAACTTGTTGTGTAATTGGGGCGAGATGTAGCCCAGTGGTAAAACGCTCGTTCTATGCGCGGTTGGTCTGGGATCGATCCCTGTCGGTGTTACCATTGGGCTATTACTCATTCCAGCCAGTGCACCACAGCTGGTATATCAAAAGCTGTGGTATGTACTATCCTGTCTGTGGGATGGTGCATATAAAAGATCCCTTCTGCTAATCGAAAAGAGTAGCTCGTGAAGTGGCAACAGCAGGTTTCCTCTCAATATCTGTGTGATCCTTAACCATTTGTCTGACGCCATATAATTGTAAACAAAATGTGCTGAGTGCATCGTTAAATAAAACATTTCTTTCTTTCTTGTGTAATTAGCAGGGCAGAGATCATCAACATAATGCCCAGTGAGGAGAGGCAGAAACCGTGAATGGATGTCCATGGTAAACCCTCGCACTCGTCGGAAGGAAAGGCTGGTTTCCGGTCGATCAACCAGACGTACGCCAGACATGGGTCAGTATATCGGGCACCAGGGGCGGCGCAGACGGTACGGCCAGGGCCATACTACTTTTCAAAGAGATACGGCATGGCCATACCGCTTTGTGTGTGTGTGTGTGTGTGTATGTGGTGTGAGTGTGTGTGTGTGTGTGTTTGTATGTGTGTGTGTGTGTGTGTGTGTGTGTGTGTATGGTGTGAGAGTGTGTGTGTGTGTGTGTGTAGGTGTTTGTATGTGTGTGTGTGTGTGTGTGTGTGTTTGTGTTTGTTATATCTGTGAAAATATCCTTCACAGGTGAATTTGAAAGGAGTCTGCATGGCAACCTCAAGCCGTACCACTATGTGTTACACTGTGCAGCCCCTGGGCACCATGTGATAATACATGTATATCACAACACCTGCAATTGAGAAAATGTATTCTGTGTTAAAAAAAAACATGCCATGTCTCCCCCCCCCCCCCCCCACCCCCCAAAAAAAAAAAATAGTCCACAGCAAAAAACCCCAACATTTTCTGCAGAGAATTAAATATCGGTACAGAATGATTTTTACTTGGTTTTGTGGCTGACCAATTTAGAGGGTTTCGCTGTACTACATAATTAATGGAGAATGGAGGTGTAGATTCGTGAAAAATAATTCAAGAGCCCCATATGGGAGAGTTATAATTATTACCCATATGTTTAAAAATACCTTGGTACATATCAAAGTGATACGTCCCACTAGAACGCCAAGTGGGACGTAACACTTTTGACGTCATCGATTGGCGTACACCAACCTTACAGGAATGTCAACAAAACGAGATGAGTGATATAAATTAAGATGATTATGGGTAATAAATAGGATATTAAACTTGCTAAAGTTCGTGACAATTAAAAATTATTTCACTCGGGACATAAATATGATATGAAATGATAGCTCATTTAATATCCTATAATTATTTCTCATGAATCTATACTAGCTTCCGAGTGCATTTTGCAACTTAATCCATTATTCATTAAAAAAAAACATTATATGACTGCTAAATTAACTTCTATTTGATCTTTTTAAATGAAAGTATTGGTTAAAATGGCAAAGAATATTTACAAAACTAATAACCTAAAACGGTAGGATCGTTTCAGACCTAACCTGAAGGATTCGGTCAAGAAAACTTCAGCAGTGGATAGCTGGCATTAAGCGTGATGCACGTGCTGAGCGTGTAACCTCTGATTTCATATTTACTTGTTTACAGTGTACAAATTCTGTCAGTAGTGGGTTCGAATCCCTGACCTAAACTACTAAAAAGTTCAAATTACATTGTTTCACAGGTGTTGATTCTTGAAAAATAATCTACACCTAGAACAATAGTGTTACATCACAGGTTTGTATTAAAGGGAGAGACCCTGTTTTTTTAAACACTAAGGCAGATTTTTCACCTTGACCCTAGTTTCAACCCGTAACAATGGACACTAAGTTTGGTTAATTTACAAACCTGTAACTAATTTGGATACAACAGAGTCTGTGACGTTGAAATACCCTTAAAAGTAGACTAAAACACGAACCCATAACCGTTACCTCTCAGATGCACGTGCGTTTTTAAAAATATGAAAAATGCATTTTGTGCTATTAGAAACATCAGGATGACCGGAAACACTTCAGTTGTATGGAAATGGATAATCTGAACAAAATATGAAAGTAAAGTTTGATTTCAGTGATGATAATCGGCTTTAACAGTAAACATTTTTTTATTAGTATTTAAAAACTAGGGTCTGTCCCTTTAAGATTGTATAGCAATGTGTTTTAAGGCTTTTATTCAGGATCGTCCCTTTAAGGATAGTAGATACCGTATAAATTTGCATGGTAAAGGGAGCTAAAAATCAGGGGAGTGAGAGTGATAGCTCACCTTAAACATAAAAATCTGAGGTCACAATTAGGTTGCCCTGATTTTTAAAAAGAAAATCTGAGGTCACAATTAGGTTGCCCTGATTTTTAAAAAGGAAATCTGAGGTCACAATTAGGTTGCCCTGATTTTTAAAAAGGAAAATGAGAAAAACCAACAGCTATAATGTATTTTTCTACAGTATTCGAATCTACAAAGTTCTGTATCAATTTTCATTTTCAAATGTGGTAATTGTGTTAAGTATGTTGTCTGTTTTGTTATATTTAATATGTTGGACTACGGTTGTCTTTGATTTAAATAAATGTTGTAAATACATTCTTCTGCACTTATTTTCTTGCTTATATCCAAGTAAGGTTCAAGGTGTCCTGGTCACACACCTTAGCTATCTGGGCTGTCTGTCCAGGACTGTGGGTTAGTTGTTAGTGTTTAGTGAGAGAGAATAGGGTGTAGTGGTCTTACACCTACCCACTGAGTTGTTAAAACTTGCTCTTGGTGGGAGCCGGTCCTGGCCTGCAGACCCTGTACCTACCAGCCTTTTGTCCAATGGCTTAATCACGACACCACCGAGGCCAGTTATAACATGGTATGGGCAGTCTAGCTTAAATAGTTAATTGAGGTTATAATATGGCGAGGGCAGGCCAGTTTAATAGTAAATGATGTTATTATATGGCAAGGGCAGACCAGCTTAATAGTAAATGATGTTATTATATGGCAAGGGCAGACCAGTTTAATAGTAAATGATGTTATAATATGACACGGGCATACCAGCTTGATAGTAAATGATGTTATTATATGACATGGGCATACCAGCTTGATAGTAAATGATGTTATTATATGGCAAGGGCAGACCAGTTTAATAGTAAATGATGTTATGATATGGCAAGGGCAGACCAGCTTAATAGTAAATGATGTTATGATATGGCGAGGGCAGACCAGCTTAATAGTAAATGATGTTATGATATGGCAAGGGCAGACCAGTTTAATAGTAAATGATGTTATAATATGACACGGGCATACCAGCTTGATAGTAAATGATGTTATGATATGGCGAGGGCAGACCAGCTTAATAGTAAATGATGTTATGATATGGCGAGGGCAGACCAGCTTAATAGTAAATGATGTTATGATATGGCGAGGCCAGACCAGCTTAATAGTAAATGATGTTATGATATGGCGAGGGCAGACCAGTTTAATAGTAAATGATGTTATAATATGACACGGGCATACCAGCTTGATAGTAAATGATGTTATGATATGGCAAGGGCAGACCAGCTTAATAGTAAATGATGTTATATGGCAAGGGGAAACTGCACTTTAAGTTAAGCACATTGAAGCAATCATATTTCCTGAATATGTTAACAGTCTAGTTTTATCAGATTACATTGCATCCTGTTTGGCAGTTTAGGCTTTTTGTTTCAAAATGTATGTTATACATATATTTCTTTCTGCTTTCTTGTTAAAGACAAATTTTACTTTTTTCTTCTTTTTTTTTAAACACTTAAATCTTTTGAATATTTATTTATTTTTATAGTTCTTGTCAACTTGGTATTAAAGGAATCCTTGTTACTGTCTTTGCATGGCCTGTCTTACTAATATATTCATCTTTCTCCTCAAAACTATATTCTGTGTTTTATTCTTTTTACATTGAAATCTTTATATTTATTTATTTATTTTTAGTTCCAGTCAACTATGGTATTGAAGAGATCCTTATGTACTATGAATGCATGACCTATCTTGCTAATATCTTTCTGGTCAAAACTATATTCCATGTTTTAAAAAACAATTTACATTGAAGTCTTTATAATATTTATTTCTTTTTAGGTCCAGTCAACTTGGAATTGACAGGATCCCTATTACGAGGATAGGGATCTTCTCCATTGCGACCCTGTCATGGCTGACCCCTATTATGTGGTCCCTGTATCGGCGTGGGATAGGGTCCGTTCTGTGCTTGACGTGGTGGGAGGAGGACACAGCCCAGTACAATGTTGACAGGTATGTCTTAACACTTAGAGCAACCCACATATATACAGGCACAGTTAAAGCTGGGGTTTGTTTAATGACACCTCTAGAGCACAGCCCAGTACAACAGGTATGTCATTACTTAGAGTGGCCCACATATATACAGGCACAGTTGAAGTTGGGTTTGTTTAACGACACCTCTAGAGCACAGCCCAGTACAATGTTGACAGGTATGTCATTACTTAGAGTGGCTCACATATATACAGGCACAGTTAAAGTTGAGTTTGTTTAACGACACCTCTAGAGCACAGCCCAGTACAATGTTGACAGGTATGTCATTACTTAGAGTGGCCCACATATATACAGGCACAGTTAAAGTTGAGTTTGTTTAACGACACCTCTAGAGCACAGCCCAGTACAATGTTGACATGTATGTCATTACTTAGAGTGGCCCACATATATACAGGCATAGTTGAGGTTGGGTTTGTTTAACGACACCTCTAGAGCACAGCCCAGTACAATGTTGACAGGTATGTCATTACTTAGAGTGGCCCACATATACTCTTCAAAAGAAGAAACGCAAAACCACATTGTCGTAACATTTGGAGAATTGATTTAATTATTGAATGGTGAGTCTGATAATTACCAAATGTTGCAGGATTGTTCACAATTCACTCTAGTCCATTGTGAGTAAGTGATAGGACACACCACCAAGGTCAAGGTCATCTGGAGTCAATACCGGGTGTGGCCTCCGCGTGTTGACAACTGCCTGGCACCGCCTGCCCATTGAAGCAACCAGAGTACGGATGACGTTCCGGGGGATGGTGGCCCACTCGGCCTGCAAGGCTGCTGCCAGCTCGGGCAGGGTCTGGGGCCGTGGTTGTCGCTGTCGGAGGCGTCGGTCCAACTCGTCCCATAGATGCTCAATTGGGTTCAAATCCGGTGATATCGATGGCCAAGGAAGGACATTAATGTTGTTGTTCTGTAGGAAAGCCGCTGTGAGACGTGCTGTGTGAGGCCTGGCGTTGTCATGTTGGAACACTGCGTTGGCGTTGGCCATAACTGGAACGATGTGTGGCCGGAGGATCTTGTCAATGTAGCCCTGTGCATTCAGGTTGCCCTGCACGTGGACCAGGTCAGTTCTGCCAGTGTGTGAGATGGCTGCCCACACCATGACACTACCCCCGCCGAATCTGTCCACTTCCTGCACGCAGTTTGCCACATAACGTTCACCACGACGCCTATACACGCGACATCTTCCATCATGACGTCGGAGCAGAAATCGGGACTCGTCACTGAACCACACCTGTCTCCATCGCAGTTGAGGCCATTGTCGATGAATCTGGCACCACTGCAGTCGGAGTCGACGGTGTTGTGGTGTTAAGATGACACCTCGAACTGGACGTCTGGCACGAATTCCTACCTCACGTAGGCGGTTCCGTACGGTCTGGTCGGATATCCTGCGCAAACCTGGTATTTCTGCGGCTGTGGAGGTGGCAGTAGTCAATCGTTCCCGAAGGTGGCGTACCCGGATGTAGCGGTCCTGCCCGGGGGTAGTGACCCGTGGTCGACCGGATCTAGGGAGGTCACTTGTTGATCCATGTTGCTGGTAACGGTCCCACAGTCTGGAGATGGTGCTTGGGGACACATGGAATGCCCTGGCAACGGCCGTTCTGGATTCGCCTGCGTCTAGTCGGCCGATGGCATTGTTTCTCTGCGGTTCACTGAGACGTGGCATGTCCTGGATTGTCAACTGCCGGCCAGATACAGAGGCCAGGCAAGCGAACACCCTGCACTTTTATACTGTCGGTGTTCATGTTGCACGTGCAGACAACGCACGTGCAGTGGTGACATGGTTTGCACGTGGCTGCGTTTTTGCGAATATTCACATTTTGGAACTTTATTGTACAGTAGCTGCGTTTTATCGAATGTAACCGTGGGAATGTGTTTGGGACATGCAATGACCTTATATTCACAAAGCATGAACCGGTAGGAAACATAAAATCGGAGTTATAACCCATTTGTACCCTTTTGCGTTTCTTTTTTTGAAGAGTATATATACAGGCACAGTTGAAGTTGGGTTTGTTTGACAACACCTCTAGAGCACAGCCCAGTACAATGTTGACAGGTATGTCATTACTTAGAGTGGCCCACATATATACAGGCACAGTTAAAGTTGGGTTTGTTTAACAACACCTCTAGAGCACAGCCCAGTACACTGTTGACAGGTATGTCATTACTTAGAATGGCCCACATATATACAGGCACAGTTAAAGTTGGGTTTGTTTAACGACACCTCTAGAGCACAGCCCAGTACAATGTTGACAGGTATGTCATTACTTAGAGTGGCCCACATATATACAGGCACAGTTAAAGTTGGGTTTGTTTAACAACACCTCTAGAGCACAGCCCAGTACAACAGGTATGTCATTACTTAGAGTGGCCCACATATATACAGGCACAGTTCAAGTTGGGTTTGTTTAACAACACCTCTAGAGCACAGCCCAGTACAACAGGTATGTCATTACTTAGAGTGGCCCACATATATACAGGCACAGTTGAAGTTGGGTTTGTTTAACAACACCTCTAGAGCACAGCCCAGTACAATGTTGACAGGTATGTCATTACTTAGAGTGGCCCACATATATACAGGCACAGTTAAAGTTGGGTTTGTTTAACAACACCTCTAGAGCACAGCCCAGTACAATGTTGACAGGTATGTCATTACTTAGAGTGGCCCACGTATATACAGGCACAGTTAAAGTTGGGGTTTGTTTAACGACACCTCTAGAGCACAGCCCAGTACAATGTTGACATGTATGTCTTAACACTTAGAGCAACCCACATATATACAGGCACAGTTAAAGTTGGGGTTTGTTTAACGACACCTCTAGAGCACAGCCCAGTACAACAGGTATGTCATTACTTAGAGTGGCCCACATATATACAGGCACAGTTAAAGTTGGGGTTTGTTTAACGACACCTCTAGAGCACAGCCCAGTACAATGTTGACAGGTATGTCATTACTTAGAGTGGCCCACATATATACAGGCACAGTTCAAGTTGGGTTTGTTTAACGACACCTCTAGAGCACAGCCCAGTACAATGTTGACAGGTATGTCTTAACACTTAGAGCTGCCCACATACAGGTACATACAAGCACAGTTAAAGCTGGGTTTTGTTTAACGACACCTCTAGAGCACTGTCGGTGGGCCTGTTAGCCTATTTCTCGTTCCAACCAGTGCTCCACGACTGGTATATCAAAGACCGTGGCATGTGTTATCCTATCTATGGGATGGTGCATAAAAAAGATCACTTGCTACTAATGGAAAAATATAGTGGGTTTCCTCTCTATGACTGTGTCAAAATGACTATATGTTTGACATCCAGTAGCCGATGATTAATAAATCAATGAGCTCTAGTGGTGTCATTAAACAAAGCAAACCTCTAGAGCACATCCCAGTACAATGTCGACAAATACGTCTCAACACTTCGGCAGGGAACATTTGGTTCAATATCGTGTCGTGATTCGCTATGTAAGTTTCAGAGATCGCTACACAATTTTAAAACATTGAACAGTAGTTGCTAATCAATTTTCAACTGAGGCTAATCATGATTTTGAAAACAAAATGTTCCCTGTTTGGGTAGTGCATATATTTAAATGCATAGTTAAAGTTTGTTTTGTTGTATGACACCTAACTAGAGCACACTGATTTATTCATCATCAGCTATTAATTTGGATGTCAAACATTTGGTAATTTTGACATATAGTTTTAGAGAGGAAATCTACATTTTTCCATTAGTAGCAAGAGATCTTTTATATTCACCATCCCACAGATAGGATAGCACATACCATGGCCTGTAATACAATAGGCGTGGTACACTGGGTGGAATGAGATATAGTGTTAGAGAGGAAACCCATTACATTTTTCCATTATTAGCAAAAGATCTTTTATATGCACCATATCCCACAGACAGGATAGCACATACCACAGCCTTTGATATACCAGTTGTGGTGCACTAGCTGGAATGAGAAATAGTCCACTGGGCCCACTGATTTGGATCGATCCTAGACTGACCGTGCATTAGGTGGATGCTTTACCACCCAATACAAGCACAGATCCATGGGGGAGAGTTGGGGGAGGGGGGAGAGTTGGGGGAGGGGGGAGAGTTGGTGGAGGGGGAGAGAGTTAGGGGAGGGGGAGAGAGTTGGGGGAGGGGGAGAATGTGTGCATTCTGTCCCCCAAATTTTGAGTGTCCTAAAAATACCAACTAATAGAGAAATATTTTTTTTAAACGTATTCTTTTGTGGTGAACATACAAGTATGTAATATCTTGCCAGCTTGTTGGTTCTGAAGAAGATGCATGTTTGTGTACTTTTAAATACTCTAGGTGCCATTTATAAACATTGCATACCCTCCCTGAATATTGTAACGGCCCTTTTTAAATATAACACCCTCTCCCTTAAAATAATCTTGCATCCATCTTTTTTTTATCAGTTGAATGTCATTAAGCTACATTTCGTTAATGTTACAGGCCCCTGTATTAAAAAAGCCTATTAAATCTTGTTACTGGCATTATCTCATAATTATAGGATGTTAAACAAGCTTCCATTTCGTATCATGTTTATGTCCTGAGTGAAATAATTTTCAGTTGTCACAAGCTTTAGTGACTGCATGACAATGAAAATTATTTCATGAGCGACATAAACATGATATGAAATGGTAGTGAGTTTAATATCCTATGCATTACCCATAATCGATGTTAATTTATATCACTCAACTTGTTTGGTTGACATTCCTGTATGGTTGTAGTGCGCCAATCAATGACATCAGTATGTGATGTTGAAGTGTTATGTACCACTTGGCGTTCTAGTGGGACGCATCACTTTGATGTGTACCAGGATATTTTTAACCATATGGCTAATAAGTACCTTTACACAATACATTTCGTGTTGAGGCTACAGCTTAGGGATAAAGTGTTCACATGATGCACAGTCGGTCTAAGGTGATGGTCAGTTCCCATCTGTGAGCCCATTGGGTTATTTCTTGTTCTTGCCAGTGCTCCACAACTGGTATAACAAAGGCCATGGTATGTACTATCCTGTCTGCAGGATGATGCATACAAAAGAAGTGAAGCCCATGAAGTGGTGACAGCAGGTTTCTTCTCTGAGTATCCCTTGCTACAAATAGAAAAATGTAGCCCATGAAGTGGTGACAGCAGGTTTCCTCTCTCAATATCTGTGTGGTCCTTGACCATATGTCCAACACCATATAACCATAGTTAAAATGTGCTGAGTGCAGCATTGAATACAATTTTTCTTTCTTTCTTTCTTACGTTTCAGACTTGGGGAATTCTGGGAAAAAGAAAGGAGAAAACATGGTGCTGAAAAATGTTCGTTTGGCCGTGCAATTCGCCACACCTTCAAGACAAGACTCATCTGCTCAGAAATTGTTGTTATGTTGGCAATAGCGTTTTCCTTTATCGGATCGGTCTGTATAAACAAAGAGTTATTTTTACCAAATTAACTATAATATGTGTACCAGTAGTTACTTGTTTTCTGGTACATGTATTAAAGTTTTCCAGATTTATCTAGAATTTCAAATTTATCTAGAATTCCTGATTTTTAATTAAGGATTGTCCGTTACATTGTTTTTCCGTTCATCAGGGTATGAACAAAACAAATCATCCACAAACTAGTGGATCGGTGAAGCCGTTGTCACAAGTTTGCGGCTGCTTTTCTTTCTTTTTTTGTCATACCCAGATGAACGTAAAAGAAGTAACAGACAATACTTATAGTTAACTTTGAATCATACAGGCTTATAATAACAATAAAAATTCATATTTTATTTGAAATAATTTTTTTGTTCTTAAACAATAACGCTCAGTAAGACAAGAGTACCAATATAAAGTGATATCATCAGGTATGATATTCCATGACAACGTAATTTTTAAATTCATCAAGATATGCACAAACTCGCATTGGTACGACTGCCCCTGCGCATGCTGTAACCTCTGTGGTGCAGGGGTGTAACATTCTCTTTGAGAATGGCCAGTACAGCACAAAATTGAAATTTTGAGTAAAAGGCAGTATTTATCTGTGATATTTGTATTTTTGCACAGTTCTTTACACTGTTTTTATTTAAATCTTGAATTCTTGTATTGATGTTGATCATCACTTTATTTGTTTGCATTACCATAGTTTGACACCCAATAGCCGATGTATTTTTCGTGCTGGGGTGTCGTTAAACATTCATTCATTCATTCATTCATTCATTGCTACAACTGGACCAAATGGATGACGTTAAATTACAATGGATATAAGGGAAATGTTAATTTATTCATCTGTATAGTGCTTCAGGCTTTTCCGCAATTTGTCAAAACATTTCCATATTCTCCATCCAAAAACTTACGATATGGTTTCGTCTGGTGTTTTGCATACATGTACATTCTAAATGGGAACCGCTATTTTAGACCATTGTACAACTCTAACTATAGGACCAATAGAGAATAATACATGACTTTCCGTTTCATACCAGTTATCTTCCGAGTTGTTTAAAAACGTATCCAACGAGCAAAATCTCGGTACATCCATATTAAAATTTCAGGATTTTTTTTCAAAACTCATTTTCATTTCTGTGTTCATAATTTTGTGTTAATAATTTTGTGATTTGGATTGAAAGACAATTAGCTGTAATAAAGAGTTAAAAGCTTTTATCATTACTAAAAAACCCACAAACTTATACAGCTCAAATCACACAGGTTTTCGGGGGGGGGGGGGATCCTGTATTTATTGCCCATAATGTTTTTATTCATCACTATTTATTGTACAAGTTCAAAAAATATAAATGTTCATGTAACTCTCAAACAATAACACAGGGGATTCCCCATAAAAATAGTTCAGAGTTTTTATTCAAGTTAATTATTATATTCAATAATAAAAAAATAAAAAAAATAAAAATACCTTTCCAATTAGGAAAGAGTAGCCCATGAAGTGGCGACAGCGGGTTTCCTCTCTCAATATCTGTGTGGTCCTTAACCATATGTCCGATGCCATATAACCGTAAATAAAATGTGTTGAGTGCATCATTAAATAAAACATTTCTTTCCTTCCTTTTCTTAAAATTCATTAAAAATAAATACAGGCCTCTGAGATTTGAACATTTTCGTAAACCATTTATAGGTTACACAAAACCAAATTGAGGTAACCCATTTTGTTTTCAGGTAACCCATCATGACCATGTAAATGATGTCATAAATTCTATGCGCGAATGAAACTATCGCTCTCGCAATTTCCAGAGACATGTAAATACCGTTATTATCCACATGGTTGAACATAACCAAGTTAATAATAATCATACGAAGCACACGTGTAATAACAAGTGTTATTATCCACGTGGTTCAACATAACCAAGTTAATAATAATCATACGAAGCACACTTGTAATAACAAGTGTTATTATCCACGTGGTTCAACATAACCGAGTTAATAATAATCATACAAAGCACACGTGTAATAACAAGTGTTATTATCCACGTGGTTCAACATAACCAAGTTAATAATAATCATACGAAGCACACGTGTAATAACAAGTGTTATTATCCACGTGGTTCAACATAACCGAGTTAATAATAATCATACGAAGCACACCTGTAATAACAAGTGTTATTATCCACGTGGTTCAACATAACCGAGTTAATAATAATCATACGAAGCACACGTGTAATAACAAGTGTTATTATCCACGTGGTTCAACATAACCGAGTTAATAATAATCATACGAAGCACACGTGTAATAACAAGTGTTATTATCCACGTGGTTCAACATAACCGAGTTAATAATAATCATACGAAGCACACGTGTAATAACAAGTGTTATTATCCACGTGGTTCAACATAACCGAGTTAATAATAATCATACGAAGCACACTTGTAATAACAAGTGTTATTATCCACGTGGTTCAACATAACCGAGTTAATAATAATCATACGAAGCACACGTATAATAACAAGTGTTATTATCCATATGGTTCAACATAACCGAGTTAATAATAATCATACGAAGCACACGTGTAATAACAAGTGTTATTATCCACATGGTTCAACATAACCGAGTTAATAATAATCATATGAAGCACACATGTAATAACAGGTGTAATGACATAATTGTTCTCCAGTTCTAGCTCAGACTGTGCATTTGAAATATGACATCATTTCGTCATCTCCTTCTAGTTGTAGTTGAAACATTTTGAGTTGGGTCTTGTTATTCATAAAGAAAACAACAATAATACTATGGACAATAAAGAAAATTATTACACTCGCGTGTGAGTCATACTGATTTTACAAAACTCATGTCAGGATTCATGTATTACCCTTGCTCTCGCTCGGGCAATACAAAATCCTGACACTCGTATCATAAAATCAGTACGACACACAAGCTGGTATAATAATCTCTATATATTGCTTCTTCCATTGTGAGGTGTCCATGTTATGCCATGTTATTAACCGTGATTATTTAAACAACAGTTTAGAGCACACAAAATGACCAGTATTATCACATACATGTACACGTACAGTTTGTATTTATGTTAAATTGATTTCTCTTTATTCAGGCATTTATTTTGCGACTTCTACTCGACCACATATCTGAATCTAGTCCAAGTGTTGGCGAGGGGGTGGCCATTGTTGTTGGTTTGATTATAAGTGAACTCTGTCGATGTCTCTTCTTTTCACTCGCCTGGTGTCTCAATTACTGGAACGGTGAGTTATTACTTAAGTTTGTTTTGTTTAGTGACACCACTAGAACACATTGATTTATTAATCATCTGCTGTTGGATGTCAAATATTTGGTCATTTTCACTTCTTTTTTTTTTAGCGACACCACAAGAGCACATTGAATTATTAATTATTTCCTATTGGATGTTTGGTCATTTTGACATATAGTCTTAGAGAGGAAACTGGCTACATTTTTCCTTTAGTAGCAAGGGATCTTTTATATGTACCATCCCACAGACAGGATAGCAGGATACCATGGTCTTTGAAATACCATTCGTGGTGCGCTGGCTAGAATGAGAAATAGCCCAATAAGCCCACCAATGGGGATCGATCCCAGCTGACAGCACATCAAGCGAGCGCTTTACCACTGGTTTACAGCCCACCCCAATATATAGTCTCAGAGAGGAAATCTGCTACTTTTTTCCATTAGTAGCAAGGAATCTTCTTTTTTTCATCATCTCACAGACAGGATAGTACATACCACAGCCTTTGATATTCACACTGGTCGTGGTGCACTGGCTGAAATGAGAAATGGGTTATGTCCAATGGCTTAAGCACGATGCCACCGAGGCCAGTTTTGACTGATTAATCCTGAGCTGTGAGGTGACTCAAAGATGTGTTCTCTTCTCTTGTAGGTATCAAGGTACGAGGGGCAGCGATGGGATTGCTGTACAAGAAAATACTCCGACTACGCAGCTTGAAAGACAAGAAGATTGGAGAGGTTAGTACGGCAAAACCTGTCTATAGTAACCACCCTATTATATGTGTCCTTTATTTACAGGTGGGGCCATCCTTAAAAATATTTTTGTTTGTCCATTTCCGATTTCTAATTTCAAATGTGGGTTGGTAGAGATTTTTTTTTTTTTTTATTAAATGTTTGTTCGACAGATATATGACAATAGTACTAAAAATTAAAAAACAAAACAAATCTTCCCCAAAAGAAATCAAAAAAGATTTTGACACTGGCCGATTTTTGGGTTCAGTCGGATTAGGACAAACAAACTTAATTTTTATTTTCACCTGGCATGTATGTAGAGGAATGAGTGGCATTTCTGTTGCTGAGATATGCTTTAACTGTCTTTCATACTGATCAAAATTAAAATTTATCTGCACTGCAAACCATAGGATTTCAAACTTCATGGGAAACACTTTTTCGGTTCCGTGCTTTGTGATCATGGGAACCCATCGGAAGCTGTTTGTATTATTTTTGTTCAGTAGTTGTACTTGATATAATAATCATGGGAACCGAAATTTCGGTTCTGTGATTTTACCGACACAGTACTGTAAATGTTCGTTTCTGTGAAATCTGAAGGCCTGCATGGGTACTACTTTACATGTATATTGTGTTAGTCATCCAAGGTGGAATGACTAATTCCATCCGATTTTTTATCAGAATGGAAGGAAATAAATAGTTCAGGTGCAAAACGCGATATAAACCATTTCCTTTCTTGTTTTTAGTTAAAGCCATTATTGTATGTCAGTAAGGGCTAATCGTAGGCCCGCTGATTTGCCGCATTTTATGATTGATCCTTATGAAATTGTATTTGGTAAATCCCGGGTTTTTTTATTTATCAAAACGTGATATAAGCCAATTAAAAAACTTACTTTTACTGAAAATTAAAAATGGATATATCGTGTTTTGCGCCTAAACTCTTCAAATGTTTTATTTAACGACACACTCAAAACATTTAATTTAGTCGGACATATGGTTAAGAACCACACAGATATTGAGCGAGGAAACCTGCTGTCGCCACTTCATGGGCTACTCTTTTATTAGATTAGCAGCAAGGGATCTTTTATATGCACCATCCCACAGACAGGATAGTACATACCACAGCTTTTGATATACCAGTCGTGGTGCACTAGCTGGAACGAGAAAAAGCCCAATGGGCCCACCGACGGGGATCGATCCAGGACCGAATGCGCATCGAGCGAGGGCTTTACCACTGGACTACATCCCGCCCTAAGAAAAATGATGACAAAAGAGTCAGCTAAGTTTATATTCAACCTCATCATCCCCCCCCCCCTCCACCTCCCCCTTCCCCTCCCCTTCCCCCTCAACCAGCTACAGCTGTGTCATTTGCTGAATAATGAACAATTTTGCTTTTCTCTTTCAGCTTGTGAACCTGTGTAGCAATGACGGGCAGCGTTTTTTTGAAGTGATGGTCAACGGACCGTTTATCATGGCCGGGCCGGTGATATTTATTATCGGGTCCATCTACCTGGGCTTCCTCATCGGACCCTGGGCTCTGATTGGATGTGCTACGTACCTCGCTTTCTTTGTTCTGCTCGTAAGTGTCATAGTTGTTATGGGGTTGCTATAACAGCATTTATTTCGTTGTATTACATACCTATTCAATCTTATTTCAGTGTTAAAAATATTTTAAAACCATATGATAAAAAATATCTTGTATCGCACAGATGTGCTACATACTTCTCTTTCATTATTCTACTAGTAAGTGTTACAGTTGATATGGGAGCTTGAATGGTATACATGTACCAGCATTTATTATATAACATATAGTGAAATATCTTAAAATATCAGTGAAATAAAAGTGTTATCAGTCACTTAGTGCTGATAACACATTTTAGAGTGAATATTTTCACTATTTCCAGGGATGAGAATTTTCCATGAATTTCCGCGGATTTTGGACCCCCAGGGTCGATCCTGTGAAACATGTAAATTTGTTGAGAAAATTTGGGGGTGGGTAGAATATAGGTATATGCCTTGCACACTGTGGAAATAACGGTTAAAGTTGAGGTCGTCGTGCAGCTGCTATCGTAATGTAGCGGCCGCCATGTTTATTTCGACGCACTGTGTGTATACGAAAATAAAACAAAACTAGCTTTGTGTGTATGTGTTTAGTACTGTTTACTACGACCACTATGATTGGCTAAAATTGAGACGTCTGAAATATTGAGACCAATCAGCGTAGCCCTTACAGTTCTAGTCCGTTATGTGCAAAACAACCGCCATTTTCGACTGTGTTTTCTGCAGTGGTGATCAAGCACTTTTATATGTGATTTTTCCGTTCAAAAATGCAGATTTTTGCCTTGCAATTGTAAAAAACCCTATAGCTTCTGGGAGGATTCGCACCCCTGAGTCCCTGACTAGGGCTCTGCCCTGGACCTGGCCAGGGACCTGCGGCCCCCTGGACCCAGGCTAATTTCAGCTGATGATACAAATTGTCATTCTCATCCCTGTATTTCTCTCTAAAATGTATTATCGTCATTGTAGAAAGTGTTATCTTCGCTGTAAGAAAGCCGGAACTATTTTGCTGCTGGCATTTTAAAAATAAAGGTAAATTGCCAAAAGTTATATAATAAATAGAAAATTTCATGTTTTTTGCCAAATATGATTTATATCACATCGAGTGAATTCTGCAATCATATCACACTCGTCGTGCAGGTGCCACTCGTGAGATATGATTGCAAACTTCACTCGATGAGATATAAATCATATTTGACAAAAAACATGAAATATCCTCTATTTATTTCGTTGTATTGTCTGCTTCTAAGACAGAACAGTCAAGCAATAAAGTGTTGTTGTTGCTGTTGTTGTTGTTGTTGTTGGGGATGGGGGTTGGGGGGTGTCTTTACATCTGAACAGACCAAATTATGTTTAACTTATCTGTTTACTATTTATTTGTTTGTTTTGTTTTTGGGTGGTTGGTGGGTTTTTTTGTTGTTTTTGAGGGTTTGGTTTACATCCCACTGTCTCTCTCTTATTTGAAATCCATTTCATTTCTTCCTGATCTGTTAACTTCTTTTGCTATCCACCTCCACATCCCAGTCCTTGATTCTCCATATGTGGTGACAAGTGCTTGTCTCCTGTGGCCATCCGTGCCACACACCTGACATTTTCCGTCAGCTTTTAACTATAGGCTTAAAACTTATATTTTAATTGATAAGATAAATAGATGTTTCTTACAATTTACAGAAGTTTGTCAGTGATCTGATGGAGAAATTCCGATCCACAGCTGTATCCCTAACAGGAGAACGGGTGAGTGTGAAGGAAGGAAGTGTTTTATTTAACGACGCACTCAACACACTTTAATTACGGTTATATGGCATCAGACATGGTTAAATACCACACAGATATTGAGAGAGGAAACCCGCTGTCACCACTTCATAGGCTAATAACTCTTTCCGATTAACAGCAAGGGATCTTTTATATGCATCATCCCACAGACAGGGTAGTACATACCACAGCCTTTGATATACCAGTCATAGTGCACTGGCTGGAGTGAGATATAGCCCAATGGGCCCACTGATGGGGATCGATCTCAAACCGACCGTGCATCAAGCGAGTGCTTTACCACTTGACTACGTCCCGTCCCAGGTGATTGTGAAGATGTAAATAAATAACGGAGCCATCCTGTACCCATGCAGAACAGAAGCGAGGAAATCTTTTTAAAAAACAATTTTTTGTTTTTAAATTATAATAATAAATGATTTTTCATGTTGAAGATTTTAAAAATTAAAACAAAAGAAAAATGCATGTTAACATTTTCGCTGGTTATGATCATTATAAACAGGAGATATTTGAAAAGTACTAGAGCAGAAGCAATATTACCGAGATTTAAAAACAAAACAAAAAACCCACTGATTTTTGTACATAAAATCAATATTATTGAGATTAAAAAAAGTGAACTGATTTGTATTTATAGGTGAGATATTTAAAAAAAGTACTGTACTGGAGCAGAACCAATATTATTGATTGAAAAAAAAAATCCTGCTAATGTGTGTTTATAGGTAAGATATTTAGAAAAGATCTGGATCAGAAGGAATGTTGCTGAGATTACACTGCTGATTTGTGTTTAGGTGAGATAATTAGAAAAGATCTGGATCAGAAGGAATGTTGCTGAGATTACACTGCTGATTTGTGTTTAGGTGAGATAATTAGAAAAGATCTGGATCAGAAGGAATGTTGCTGAGATTACACTGCTGATTTGTGTTTAGGTGAGATAATTAGAAAAGTACAGGAGAAGAAGGAATGTTGCTGAGATTACACTGCTGATTTGTGTTTAGGTGAGATAATTAGAAAAGATCTGGATCAGAAGGAATGTTGCTGAGATTACACTGCTGATTTGTGTTTAGGTGAGATAATTAGAAAAGTACAGGAGAAGAAGGAATGTTGCTGAGATTACACTGCTGATTTGTGTTTAGGTGAGATAATTAGAAAAGTACAGGAGAAGAAGGAATGTTGCTGAGATTACACTGCTGATTTGTGTTTAGGTGAGATAATTAGAAAAGTACAGGAGAAGAAGGAATGTTGCTGAGATTACACTGCTGATTTGTGTTTAGGTGAGATAATTAGAAAAGTACAGGAGAAGAAGGAATGTTGCTGAGATTACACTGCTGATTTGTGTTTAGGTGAGATAATTAGAAAAGTACAGGAGCAGAAGGAATGTTGCTGAGATTACACTGCTGATTTGTGTTTAGGTGAGATAATTAGAAAAGATCTGGATCAGAAGGAATGTTGCTGAGATTACACTGCTGATTTGTGTTTAGGTGAGATAATTAGAAAAGTACAGGAGAAGAAGGAATGTTGCTGAGATTACACTGCTGATTTGTGTTTAGGTGAGATAATTAGAAAAGTACAGGAGCAGAAGGAATGTTGCTGAGATTACACTGCTGATTTGTGTTTAGGTGAGATAATTAGAAAAGATCTGGATCAGAAGGAATGTTGCTGAGATTACACTGCTGATTTGTGTTTAGGTGAGATAATTAGAAAAGTACAGGAGAAGAAGGAATGTTGCTGAGATTACACTGCTGATTTGTGTTTAGGTGAGATAATTAGAAAAGTACAGGAGAAGAAGGAATGTTGCTGAGATTACACTGCTGATTTGTGTTTAGGTGAGATAATTAGAAAAGTACAGGAGAAGAAGGAATGTTGCTGAGATTACACTGCTGATTTGTGTTTAGGTGAGATATTTAGAAAAGTACAGGAGAAGAAGGAATGTTGCTGAGATTACACTGCTGATTTGTGTTTAGGTGAGTCTGATGACCGAGGTGCTGACTTGTATGAAGCTCATCAAGATGAACGCCTGGGAGAAACCTTTCAAACAAAGAATTTCTGGTTAGTCCGCTTTTATTACATTTGTTATGGTGACTGTTATGGGTGGGTCACATTATTACTGTTGTAGAAAGCGCATTATGGTTATGGTGACTGTTATGGGTGGGTCACGTTATTACTGTTGTAGAAAGCGCATTATGGTTATGGTGACTGTTATGGGTGGGTCACGTTATTACTGTTGTAGAAAGCGCATTATGGTTATGGTGACTGTTGTGGGTGGGTCACGTTATTACTGTTGTAGAAAGCGCATTATGGTTATGGTGACTGTTATGGGTGGGTCACGTTATTACTGTTGTAGAAAGCGCATTATGGTTATGGTGACTGTTATAGGTGAGTCACGTTATTACTGTTGTAGAAAGCGCATTATGGTTATGGTGACTGTTATGGGTGAGTCACGTTATTACTGTTGTAGAAAGCGCATTATGGTTATGGTGACTGTTATGGGTGGGTCACGTTATTACTGTTGTAGAAAGTGCATTATGGTTATGGTGACTGTTATGGGTGGGTCACGTTATTACTGTTGTAGAAAGCGCATTATGGTTATGGTGACTGTTATGGGTGAGTCACTTTATTACTGTTGTAGAAAGCGCATTATGGTTATGGTGACTGTTATGGGTGAGTCACGTTATTACTGTTGTAGAAAGCGCATTATGGTTATGGTGACTGTTATGGGTGGGTCACGTTATTACTGTTGTAGAAAGCGCATTATGGTTATGGTGACTGTTATGGGTGGGTCACGTTATTACTGTTGTAGAAAGCGCATTATGGTTATGGTGACTGTTATGGGTGAGTCACTTTATTACTGTTGTAGAAAGCGCATTATGGTTAGTGATGCTTCTAATTTATTTTTGGGAGGAAGACAATGGAATAATGTTAGGTAATAAAATGTGTTCTGATAGAAAGTGATCTGCTAGAATGTGTTCTGATAGAAAGTGATCTGCTAGAATGTGTTCTGATAGAAAGTGACCTGCTAGAATGTGTTCTGATAGAAAGTGACCTGTTTGAATGTGTTGTGATAGAAAGTGATCTGCTAGAATGTCTTCTGATAGAAAGTGATCTGCTAGAATGTGTTCTGATGGAAAGTGATCTGCTAGAATGTGTCCTGATAGAAAGTGATCTGCTAGAATGTGTTCTGATAGAAAGTGACCTCAATTGATGTGTTACAATGTGTCATATTTAGTCCTAATTAATGTAATAGATAACAATGTGTTCATTTAGTCCTAACTGATCTAATGGAATGTTGTTCAACATTAATGTGATCTATTAAAATGTTTTCCTTTTAATCCTCAACAGTTTTGACTTATCAAGCACTGACATCTATGACCAGTTGTATCAATAACCTTACTGCTTACTATCATGAGTCTCATACCACAGAATGTTACAGTGAAACCCCTCTAAACCGGACACCCTCAGAACCAAGTTAAATGTCCAGTTTTAAGAGGTATCCGGTTTAGAGTGGTTAAGTTCTTTACTGATTTTTAAAAAAGGACTGTGAAAAATGTCCAGGTTTAGGGAATTCTGGTTTATAGACGGTCCGGTTTTGAGAGGTTTCACTGTAGTTGTGTATCATTAAACACTTGTTCCATCCACCTGTGAACAGAAAAGCGAATGAGTGAGAAGACGGCCCTGGAGCACTCATATTTCTTACAGAGCATCATCACGTCTCTCGTTCCCATGGTTCCCCTCATCGCCTCTGGATTCATGTTTATCTCACTCATCCTGTCAGGAAATGACCTCAAGGTGTCGGAGGTAGGTTCATTTTTGTTTCACCTTTGGGGAGATAAATGTTAATATTCAGGAAACTATCAGTGTCAGAAGTATGTTAATGTTCAGGAAACAATATCAGGGTCAGAAGTATGTTAATATTCAGGAAGTAATATCAGTGTCAGAAGTGTGTTAATATTCAGGAAACAATATCAGTGTCAGAAGTGTGTTAATATTCAGGAAATAATATCACAAGAGTCTGAAGTATGTTAATATTCAGGAAACAATGTCAATGTCAGAAATGTGTTAATATTCAGGAAATTATAACACAATGTTAGAAGTATGTTAATATTAAAGATATAATGTCACAGGGTCCGTATAAGGTTAATATTCAGGAAATAATAACACAGTGACAGAAGTATGTTAAATACATTGGCTCTTCAGCTCCTATGGGCCTGCATATTGTAACAAGTAATCAAAGGCAATTGCTTCAGTGTTTTGTAATAAGGGCAAGAAAGCATACAAGTAGCTATACTCTGTACATTTTATTCTGTGTGAAACAGATGCCAAACACATGTCAATGTACAACCGGTATAACTGCCAGTCGCAAACGTAAACTTACAGGGCCGAATTTCCGAAGCCTGTTTTTCTTAAACACATGTGTTTAAGCCTTGTAACTGTATATAGTTACACATGTGTAAGACATAAACAGGTGTTTAAGCCTTGTAACTGTATATAGTTACACGTGTGTAAGACATAAACAGGTGTTTAAGCCTTGTAACTGTATATAGTTACACGTGTGTAAGACATAAACAGGTGTTTAAGCCTTGTAACTGTATATAGTTACACGTGTGTAAGACAAACGGGTGTTTAAGCCTTGTAACTGTATATAGTTACACGTGTGTAAGACATAAACAGGTGTTTAAGCCTTGTAACTGTATATAGTTACACGTGTGTAAGACATAAACAGGCTTTGTACATTCGACCCTAACGCAGGTGTTTAAGCCTTGTAAATGTATATAGTTACACGTGTGTAAGACATAAACAGGCTTTGTACATTCGATCCCTAATGCAGGTGTTTAAGCCTTGTAACTGTATATAGTTACACGTGTGTAAGACATAAACAGGCTTTGTACATTCGACCCTAACGCAGGTGTTTAAGCCTTGTAACTGTATATAGTTACACGTGTGTAAGACATAAACAGGTGTTTAAGCCTTGTAACTGTATATAGTTACACGTGTGTAAGACATAAACAGGTGTTTAAGCCTTGTAACTGTATATAGTTACACGTGTGTAAGACATAAACAGGTGTTTAAGCCTTGTAAATGTATATAGTTACACGTGTGTAAGACATAAACAGGCTTTGTACATTCGACCCTAATGCAGGTATTTAAGCATTGTAAATGTATATAGTTACACGTGTGTAAGACATAAACAGGTGTTTAAGCCTTGTAACTGTATATAGTTACACGTGTGTAAGACATAAACAGGTGTTTAAGCCTTGTAAATGTATATAGTTACACGTGTGTAAGACATAAACAGGCTTTGTACATTCGACCCTAACGCAGGTGTTTAAGCCTTGTAACTGTATATAGTTACACGTGTGTAAGACATAAACAGGCTTTGTACATTCGACCCTAACGCAGGTGTTTAAGCCTTGTAAATGTATATAGTTACACGTGTGTAAGACATAAACAGGCTTTGTACATTCGACCCTAACGCAGGTGTTTAAGCCTTGTAACTGTATATAGTTACACGTGTGTAAGACATAAACAGGCTTTGTACATTCGACCCTAACGCAGGTGTTTAAGTCTTGTAAATGTATATAGTTACACGTGTGTAAGACATAAACAGGCTTTGTACATTCGACCCTAATGCAGGTGTTTAAGCCTTGTAACTGTATATAGTTACACGTGTGTAAGACATAAACAGGGTTTGTACATTCGACCCTAACGCAGGTGTTTAAGCCTTGTAACTGTATATAGTTACACGTGTGTAAGACATAAACAGGCTTTGTACATTCGACCCTAACGCAGGTGTTTAAGCCTTGTAAATGTATATAGTTACACGTGTGTAAGACATAAACAGGCTTTGTACATTCGACCCTAACGCAGGTGTTTAAGCCTTGTAACTGTATATAGTTGCACGTGTGTAAGACATAAACAGGCTTTGTACATTCGACCCTAACGCAGGTGTTTAAGCCTTGTAACTGTATATAGTTACACGTGTGTAAGACATAAACAGGTGTTTAAGCCTTGTAACTGTATATAGTTACACGTGTGTAAGACATAAACAGGCTTTGTACATTCGACCCTAACGCAGGTGTTTAAGCCTTGTAACTGTATATAGTTACGTGTGTAAGACATAAACAGGCTTTGTACATTCGACCCTAATGCAGGTGTTTAAGCCTTGTAACTGTTTATAGTTGCACGTGTGTAAGACATAAACAGGGTTTGTACATTCGACCCTAATGCAGGTGTTTAAGCCTTGTAACTGTATATAGTTACACGTGTGTAAGACATAAACAGGCTTTGTACATTCGACCCTAACGCAGGTGTTTAAGCCTTGTAACTGTATATAGTTGCACGTGTGTAAGACATAAACAGGGTTTGTACATTCGACCCTAATGCAGGTGTTTAAGCCTTGTAACTGTATATAGTTACACGTGTGTAAGACATAAACAGGTGTTTAAGCCTTGTAAATGTATATAGTTACACGTGTGTAAGACATAAACAGGGTTTGTACATTCGACCCTAATGCAGGTGTTTAAGCCTTGTAACTGTATATAGTTACACGTGTGTAAGACATAAACAGGGTTTGTACATTCGACCCTAATGCAGGTGTTTAAGCCTTGTAACTGTATATAGTTACACGTGTGTAAGACATAAACAGGGTTTGTACATTCGACCCTAACGCAGGTGTTTAAGCCTTGTAACTGTATATAGTTACACGTGTGTAAGACATAAACAGGGTTTGTACATTCGACCCTAACGCAGGTGTTTAAGCCTTGTAACTGTATATAGTTACACGTGTGTAAGACATAAACAGGCTTTGTACATTCGACCCTAACGCAGGTGTTTAAGCCTTGTAAATGTATATAGTTACACGTGTGTAAGACATAAACAGGCTTTGTACATTCGACCCTAACGCAGGTGTTTAAGCCTTGTAACTGTATATAGTTGCACGTGTGTAAGACATAAACAGGCTTTGTACATTCGACCCTAACGCAGGTGTTTAAGCCTTGTAACTGTATATAGTTGCACGTGTGTAAGACATAAACAGGCTTTGTACATTCGACCCTAACGCAGGTGTTTAAGCCTTGTAACTGTATATAGTTACACGTGTGTAAGACATAAACAGGTGTTTAAGCCTTGTAACTGTATATAGTTACACGTGTGTAAGACATAAACAGGCTTTGTACATTCGACCCTAACGCAGGTGTTTAAGCCTTGTAACTGTATATAGTTACGTGTGTAAGACATAAACAGGCTTTGTACATTCGACCCTAATGCAGGTGTTTAAGCCTTGTAACTGTATATAGTTGCACGTGTGTAAGACATAAACAGGGTTTGTACATTCGACCCTAATGCAGGTGTTTAAGCCTTGTAACTGTATATAGTTACATGTGTGTAAGACATAAACAGGCTTTGTATATTCGACCCTAATGCAGGTGTTTAAGCCTTGTAACTGTATATAGTTACACGTGTGTAAGACATAAACAGGCTTTGTACATTCGACCCTAATGCAGGTGTTTAAGCCTTGTAACTGTATATAGTTCCACGTGTGTAAGACATAAACAGGCTTTGTACATTCGACCCTAACGCAGGTGTTTAAGCCTTGTAACTGTATATAGTTGCACGTGTGTAAGACATAAACAGGGTTTGTACATTCGACCCTAACGCAGGTGTTTAAGCCTTGTAACTGTATATAGTTACACGTGTGTAAGACATAAACAGGTGTTTAAGCCTTGTAAATGTATATAGTTACACGTGTGTAAGACATAAACAGGCTTTGTACATTCGACCCTAATGCAGGTGTATAAGCCTTGTAACTGTATATAGTTACACGTGTGTAAGACATAAACAGGGTTTGTACATTCGACCCTAATGCAGGTGTTTAAGCCTTGTAACTGTATATAGTTACACGTGTGTAAGACAAACGGGTGTTTAAGCCTTGTAACTGTATATAGTTACACGTGTGTAAGACATAAACAGGTGTTTAAGCCTTGTAAATGTATATAGTTACACGTGTGTAAGACATAAACAGGTGTTTAAGCCTTGTAAATGTATATAGTTACACGTGTGTAAGACATAAACAGGCTTTGTACATTCGACCCTAATGCAGGTGTTTAAGCCTTGTAACTGTATATAGTTACACGTGTGTAAGACATAAACAGGCTTTGTACATTCGACCCTAATGCAGGTGTTTAAGCCTTGTAACTGTATATAGTTACACGTGTGTAAGACATAAACAGGCTTTGTACATTCGACCCTAATGCAGGTGTTTAAGCCTTGTAAATGTATATAGTTACACGTGTGCAAGACATAAACAGGTGTTTAAGCCTTGTAAATGTATATAGTTACACGTGTGTAAGACATAAACAGGCTTTGTACATTCGACCCTAATGCAGGTGTTTAAGCCTTGTAACTGTATATAGTTACACGTGTGTAAGACAAACGGGTGTTTAAGCCTTGTAACTGTATATAGTTACACGTGTGTAAGACATAAACAGGTGTTTAAGCCTTGTAAATGTATATAGTTACACGTGTGTAAGACATAAACAGGTGTTTAAGCCTTGTAAATGTATATAGTTACACGTGTGTAAGACATAAACAGGCTTTGTACATTCGACCCTAATGCAGGTGTTTAAGCCTTGTAACTGTATATAGTTACACGTGTGTAAGACATAAACAGGCTTTGTACATTCGACCCTAATGCAGGTGTTTAAGCCTTGTAACTGTATATAGTTACACGTGTGTAAGACATAAACAGGCTTTGTACATTCGACCCTAATGCAGGTGTTTAAGCCTTGTAAATGTATATAGTTACACGTGTGCAAGACATAAACAGGTGTTTAAGCCTTGTAAATGTATATAGTTACACGTGTGTAAGACATAAACAGGCTTTGTACATTCGACCCTAATGCAGGTGTTTAAGCCTTGTAACTGTATATAGTTACACGTGTGTAAGACATAAACAGGCTTTGTACATTCGACCCTAATGCAGGTGTTTAAGCCTTGTAAATGTATATAGTTACACGTGTGTAAGACATAAACAGGCTTTGTACATTCGACCCTAATGCAGGTGTTTAAGCCTTGTAACTGTATATAGTTACACGTGTGTAAGACATAAACAGGCTTTGTACATTCGACCCTAATGCAGGTGTTTAAGCCTTGTAACTGTATATAGTTACACGTGTGTAAGACATAAACAGGCTTTGTACATTCGACCCTAATGCAGGTGTTTAAGCCTTGTAAATGTATATAGTTACACGTGTGTAAGACATAAACAGGCTTTGTACATTCGACCCTAATGCAGGTGTTTAAGCCTTGTAACTGTATATAGTTACACGTGTGTAAGACATAAACAGGTGTTTAGGCCTTGTAACTGTATATAGTTACACGTGTGTAAGACATAAACAGGTGTTTAAGCCTTGTAACTGTATATAGTTACACGTGTGTAAGACATAAACAGGCTTTATAAATTCCACCCACAATGTTTTGTGAAACTGGCCCCTTGTCTAGTGTGGATTCTTTTTTTTCTAGGCCTTCACCATAATAGCCCTGCTGTATTCGATCAGCCTCTCTCTGGGTCTGGCGACACATGGAGTGAGGACATTGGCTGAGGCCACCGTGGCAGCACGTAGGTACAAGGTAACACACCACCATTATTTTTGTTTCCCAGTCAAAATCATTGTTTATTAAAATTCAAAATCTGGCCTGTCCTATGGCACTAACTAACAATGGTTATTTGTTAGAGAGCGTGTAGGTGGTTGGTGGCAGACATTGATGTTTAAGGGGAGCTATATATATCGCTCTCACTCCAGAGACCCTCATGAGACTAGTTTTTAAAAAAAAGTTTTAGTGTCCCTTAACACGTGAATTTATATGTGGTATCAGTTTGGTAATATGTTAGATTGCAGGAGGTGGCTCCCAATAAACTAACATAGAGGAGCCTCAATGTTTTTCATGGTGAGGTCTGCAATGGATGATGGAAAATATTGGTGATTTGATTGTCATATTAGATGATTAAAAAACCCTAACAGATTAAAAGTATTGTTGTAATAAGAAGGGAACTAATCAAAGTGGGTATTGTTTTGTAAATATGTGAACAGTATTTTGCAGAAAATTGATGATTTACAATGATAATTGTTTTGTAGAAAAAGACATAAAAAGCACAATGATAACATTAGCATCATATCATTCATATCGTTCATACCATCCCAGCTAGTTGTCAAACCATACATACCTCTGAGATTTGAAAATTGGCATAAGCCTTTTATGGGTTGGTTAGTTATACATGTATCTACATAGCTGGCATTAATAGCTTAATCTGAATAGTTGTACAGTACAATAAGATAGAAAGCAAAAGCTGCATATGAAATTCATTGTCAAAAAGCATATTGTGTATTTTGCTACATGTCAATTTCGAGCAGCATTGAATAAAATAATTTATATTTTAACATGCAGTGAAATATCTGAAAATATCAGTGAAATAAAAGTGTTATCAGTCACTCGGTGATGATAACACATTTTAGAGTGAATATTTCACTTTCACTCTAAAATGTGTTATCATCACTGTAGAAAGTATTATCTTCACTGTAAGAAAGCCGGAACTATTTTACTGCTGGCATTTGAAAAGTAAAGGTAAATTGCCAAAAGTTATATAATAAAAATAAAAAGTTTGTGTTTTTTTTGTCAAATATGATTTATATCTGATCTCGCGAAGTTTGCAATCATAACACACACTCGTCATGCAAACAAGACTCGTGAGATATGATTGCAAACTTCACTCGATGAGATATAAATCATATTTGACAAAAAACATGAAATATCCTCTATGAAGCTTACATGTTGACAAGTTATTTTTAATTCTCAAAAATGTGTAGGCAAAACCTGATCAAGGAATAAATTAGCTTCAATCCTCTTGTTTTATTATTATTTAGGAAATTCTACTGATGGATGAGATTGCTGATGGCCAAAGGGAGATAACTGAAGATGGGGTATCTGTGAAGATGAGCAACGCGACTTTCAGCTGGGAGGGACAAGATGATGATGGTGGGTTAAACAGGAGTATAGTTATTACATATTGGAGTATAATTTGTTTTACATCATGGATTATAATGTGTATTACACCATGAAGTATATTGTATATTACATCATGAAGTATATTGTGTAATACATGACAAAGTATGTGTATTACATCATGAAGTATATTGTTTATTACATCATGACATATAATGTGTAATACATCATGAAGTGTATTAAATCATGAAGTATGTGTATTAAATCATAATTTATGTATATTACATCATGAAGTAAAATGTTTATTACTTATTAAGTACATGTATAACTTGTATTTCATCATGGAGTATAATGTATTTTACATGAAGTATAATGTGTATATGAGGTATAATTTATATTACATCATGAAGAATAATGTGTATTACATCATGAAGTATAATTTATATTACTTTATGAAGAATAATGTGTATTACTTTATGAAGTATAATTTATATTACTTTATGAAGAATAATGTGTATTACATCATGAAGTATCATTGTAAATTGACGATCAAAAGAAAGTATACCAATTATTTTTATTAAAAATAAACACAATACACGTTCATGGAAGGTTAGATAGGTTCCAGTATTGTTCGTTATAATGCAATCAGTGACGAATAGTCGCACATTGCTGCGTTTGGGTGATGCCGCACGTGCAAAATGAGTTTATTCATCAAATTTATACTGCACGAGAAGCATGATACTCTTGCACAAAAGGGTGCCATTGCTTAGAACATGCCTCAGTCAACAGTAAAACACCAGAGAACATGACAAGGCTAACTGCTGAAGAAAGAGAGAGAGCTTTTGGTATGGTGCAGTTGGCTGTGAGTTATGCCCATGTGGCAAGAATCCTGAATTGCACAAAACTGACGATCACCAGGTTGATACAGCGTTACAGGGTGACTGGCAGGACTGCAGACAGACTATGAAGTGGAAGACTCCGCATCACAACAGCCAACGAGGTCCGCCATCTCCACATCTTGCACTTACGTAACAGATTCCTCACTATGACGTCATCTGCAGCGACTGGCCTTGGACACGTCATCAGTCGTCACACTGTACCTCATCGACTACGACAGTCTATCGACCATTCAGAGGGATGACATTGACGATGTAACATTGACTTCGATGTTGACGTTGGGCACATCAGTTTCAACGTTGGCAACATCGGAACTGGCAACGTGTACTCTTTTCTGATGAGAGCAGGTTCCAGTTATTCAGAGATGATGGCAGGACTCGGATATGTCGACGTGCAGGAGAGAGAATAGCTCCGTGCTGTGTTCAGGAGACTGAACTGTTTGGTGGTGAATTTGTGATGGTTTGGGGCAGTATCTGTGGCCAACAGCAGACAGACCGTATTGTCATTGACGGAAATCTGTCCGATGTCGGGTCCATGCTTGCATACTTGCACATGGTGGACATACACGCTATTGAAACGTGTTCTTTGTGGTCAAATTTATTCACCTTCATTTTGAGTGGTCCTTTATGAAATCGCACATTTCACCCCTAGTGCTGTTGTGAACTGTGATATTATAATTTTATGGGTTTTATTGAGTATACTCATGTTTATTTATCGCCAAATTATTATACTTTCAAAATATAACATTTGCATCAACTTGTGTTTTGTGTTGTTTTTAATACTTTGAAAAAATAATTGATATACTTTCTTTTGATCGTCATTTTATATTAATCATGAAGTATAATGTATATTACATCAGGAAGTATTATTTTTATTACATCATGAAGTAGGATGTGTATTACATTATGGTGTATAATATGTATTACTTCTTGGAATACAATTTGTATTACAATGTTCATAAAGTATAATATATATGATATCATGGAGTATTAGGTATATTACATTGTGGAATATAATGTATATTGCACAGATGACATAAGTGTGGAAGCTATGATTGGAGGAATCTCAAAAGAGGAAATTCTTCAGTCATTCAGGAAGCGATTAGCAAGTACGCACAAAGAAGAAACCCACACTGAGGTTGACGATAATGAAGAAATGGAAAACAGCACTCCATTGTTGGGGAGCCTAACTACAGTAGAGAAAACAACATCTCTTGCTGAGATTGACTTTATTATTAAAACGGTACAATATGTTTTATTCTTTACTTTCTTAATCAGCTGTTTGTACAAGCAGGGCAGAATGGTAAATGTTGACCACTTAAACAAATCATTTCAGTAATTGTTTTGTATATGACTTTTCATTTTATTTCAACTTATTTTCGTGCTTATATCCAGTTAAGGTTCAAGCATGCTGTCCTGGGCACACACTCGGCTATCTGGGCTGTCTGTCCAGGACAGTGGGCTAGTTGTTAGTTGGTTAGTGGCTAGTGAGAGAGAAGAGGATGTAGTGGCCTTACACCTACCCATTGAGCCCTTGAGAACTCGCTCTGGGATGGAGCCGGTACCGGGCTGCAAATCCTATACTTACCAGCCTGTAGTCCGATGGCTTAACCACTGCACCACCGAGGCCTGTTGTATATAACAGTTACTATTTTTGCCCATGCTACAGCCTATAATTTGAAAAAGAATACTTGGCAGGGATGAATTTAATTATATTATTTTGGATAACAGGTTTATCAAAGGTCACAACGATATTTCTGTAAAAATGAAAAAATAATCAAAGCAGCACTGCAGGTTAAGCCTGGTGCTTGTAAAACGTTTAGAGTCTAGACTCTTAGTCTGAGACACTAACGTCATGACAACGCCATACAAAGTGTATGTGTTTGACGTTATCAGAGATGGAGTCTGGACTCTTAGTCTGAGACACTAACGTCATGACAACGCCATACAAAGTGTATGTGTGTGACGTTATCAGAGATGGAGTCTGGACTCTTAGTCTGAGACACTAACGTCATGACAACGCCATACAAAGTGTATGTGTGTGACGTTATCAGAGATGGAGTCTGGACTCTTAGTCTGAGACACTAACGTCATGACAACGCCATACAAAGTGTATGTGTTTGACGTTATCAGAGATGGAGTCTGGACTCTTAGTCTGAGACACTAACGTCATGACAACGCCATACAAAGTGTATGTGTGTGACGTTATCTGAGATGGAGTCTGGACTCTTAGTCTGAGACACTAACGTCATGACAACGCCATACAAAGTGTATGTGTGTGACGTTATCAGAGATGGAGTCTGGACTCTTAGTCTGAGACACTAACGTCATGACAACGCCATACAAAGTGTATGTGTTTGACGTTATCAGAGATGGAGTCTGGACTCTTAGTCTGAGACACTAACGTCATGACAACGCCATACAAAGTGTATGTGTTTGACGTTATCAGAGATGGAGTCTGGACTCTTAGTCTGAGACACTAACGTCATGACAACGCCATACAAAGTGTATGTGTTTGACGTTATCAGAGATGGAGTCTGGACTCTTAGTCTGAGACACTAACGTCATGACAACGCCATACAAAGTGTATGTGTGTGACGTTATCAGAGATGGAGTCTGGACTCTTAGTCTGAGACACTAACGTCATGACAACGCCATACAAAGTGTATGTGTGTGACGTTATCAGAGAATGAGTCTGGACTGGCAGATAGTGGTACTGTAAATTAATATAGAGAAGTCTTTCAAACAAAATGGTACATTGTACCAATCTCAATGAAACAATATAGAAAAATATATTGCCTTGTTATGACACTGCTAGTTTGTAAATAATCTATATATACTCATTCTTGTTCTAGCCAATGCACCACGACTGGTATACTAAAGGCCATGGTATGTGCTGTTCTGTCTGTGGGACAGTGCATGTAAAAAATCCCTTAGTGTTAATGGGAAAATGTATGTGCTATTCTGTCTTTGGGAAAATGCATATAAAACATTTTTTGTTTTTGCTAATGGAAAGTTATAGTTTGTTTTGTTTAACGACACCACTAAAAAACATTATTTATTAATCATCAGCTATTGGATGTCATACTTTTGGTAATTTTGACATTCTTAAAGAGGAAACTAGCTGCATGTTTTTTTGCTGCTAATGGAAAAATGTAGCGGGTTTCCTCTACAACTATGAGTCAAAATTACCAAATGTTTGACATTTAGTAGCTGATGATTAATAAATCAGTGTACTCTACTGGTGTCCTTAAACAAAACAAACTAAAAAAAAAATTGCATTTATGAAAACTACTAAAATGCTCATTTGGCTAGGATTTGTTACACATTGGTTTGTAACGATAATTTTTTTCACCTTACAACAGAAGAATGTTTGGGTTTTTTTTTTACCATATTTTAAAAACAAATGTTGAAAACGTCAACTGTTCCATAAGAGTGTTGAGTGTTTGTTTCAGGGTGAGCTTGTCGGTATCTGTGGAATGAGGGGCAGCGGGAAATCGTCTGTTCTCTCAGCCTTACTTGGACAGGTATGTACTATAATGTAGGGCCTCAACGTGTCCACAATATCAGACTCAAGTACTCATTGGTCAAACTCGACACAGACCCGAGTACCCGACACTTGCTCGACTAGATGGTAATGAGACTAAGGAATAAAGTAAAATAGCAATATGCATCTTAATCCCAGCTCTGAACATGGACACTTGCTCGACTAGATGGTAATGAGACTAAGGAATAAAGTAAAATAGCAATATGCATCTTAATCCCAGCTCTGAACATGGACACTTGCTCGACTAGATGATAATGAGACTAAGGAATAAAGTAAAATAGCAATATGCATCTTAATCCCAGCTCTGAACATGGACACTTGCTCGACTAGATGGTAATGAGACTAAGGAATAAAGTAAAATAGCAATATGCATCTTAATCCCAGCTCTGAACATGGACACTTGCTCGACTAGATGGTAATGAGACTAAGGAATAAAGTAAAATAGCAATATGCATCTTAATCCCAGCTCTGAACATGGACACTTGCTCGACTAGATGATAATGAGACTAAGGAATAAAGTAAAATAGCAATATGCATCTTAATCCCAGCTCTGAACATGGACACTTGCTCGACTAGATGATAATGAGACTAAGGAATAAAGTAAAATAGCAATATGCATCTTAATCCCAGCTCTGAACATGGACACTTGCTCGACTAGATGGTAATGAGACTAAGGAATAAAGTAAAATAGCAATATGCATCTTAATCCCAGCTCTGAACATGGATGCCAAATCATTGTATTGCATTCCACACATTCCACTTTAAATCTGTTTTCCCTCCATGTTTCGTAACCCTCCATAACTAGAGGCAAACATACACATGGCAAACTGATGTAAATAAAATACAATTAAATGAAAGTGCTCTTCCTTGCACGGGTACTCAAGGCCTGCGAACGGACTCGAGTCTTGCTAGTCTTGCTAGACCCGACCCACTCCCGACCCTACTGTCTTGTCTGTCCATCAGACTCTGTGTCTGTCTCTCTGTTCGTCTATCCATCCATCTGTCTATTTACATATCTGTTTATCCATCTTATCTTTTTAGTCATATGACCTTCCATTCATCCATTTATCTGTCCATCCATTTATCCATCTGTCTGACAACTTATTCATCTGTTTTTACATCCAACCATCCATTTTATCCATCCATCATTTGTCCACTTAACCACCTGTCTGTCCATTTATTCATCTGTGTCCAGTTTTCCATCTGTCTGGCCATTCAGCCATTCTGCCATCCATTTATCCATCTGTTTGTCAATCCATCCATATGTCTGTCCGTTCACACATCTGTCCATCCATTCTACCATCTATTTTTCAATCTATTTGTCTGCCTATCCATCCATCCATATGTCTGTCTATTCTACCGTCCATTTATCCATGCAAGGCTTCTAAAATACGGTAACATGACACCCGTGGCTATTGTTTTTCACTGTTGGGCAAGCTAGTAAAAAATTTTTAAAAAAAAGGTCCCCATGGCTATTGTTTTTCACTGTTGGGCAAGCTAGTTATAAAAACCAAAAAAAAACCCACACAAGCAGAAATGTCAACATTTCAGTTTCTAAAAAATTCATGAACATACCAGTTTAATTTTATTCAAATCAAATGTGAACAGACAAATCCTATTTCTAATAAACCCGTCATTTTGACACTGGTACTCAAAGATTTGTTTTCTAAGTAATACACTGTTGGCATAATGCAAACAGTAACCAGTTGAATAGTAGGTTATATGAGCAAATTTCTTTCTGTTTTTTCAGATGAAGTTGCAGTCGGGGAAATTTGCGGTTAAAGGTCGGATTGCGTATGTCAGTCAGGAACCATGGATAATCAACGGAACAGCTCGTGAAAACATTTTATTTGGGAAAGTGAAGGATGAAGAAAGGTTAGTAAATATGTAATAATAATAATAATAATAATAGATTTTTATTTCAGATCAGTGATTCATAGAAAATATTTAAACATCACATACAAAACTGATTACATATATAAAGTAGCTTGTGCCAGCAATTTACACACAGATTTGACGTACACATTTGTACACCGCGGGTGGGCAAGTAGGTCGTTTGAGGTTGTTTAGATTCTGCTCTTCAGCGAATATATGCTGTTGAGCGAAGTAAACCACCAAAGCTTTTTACTCAATGACTGACAAACATCTTGCTGGCACTGTATGGTCGTCGTTGTCCGATCATCCATCGGTATGCATTATTATAACATATGTTAAGATCCTTCATGGTATCCTGTGTAAATTTCACCCATACTGCACCCGCGTACAAATTACTACAATAACTCACAAATAATTGTGTTTTAACAGATTCTGAACATTTTGTAAATCGCCGCAACAACATGTTTGCATGTACACAAAGGGCTCTATACTGTCGTTTAATGTCTTTATCGTCTTTCATGTTTTTGCATATAATATGGCCTAGATATTTATAGTTGTGAACAAATTTCAGTACATCACCACACAAATATATCGAAGGCACATTGATCAACTTTAGAGTTTCCATTACCATATATTGCCGTGTATTAGCCGACTTTTGAAGTCTAGAAATACTTTCCAAAAGAAGAGAGTCGGCTTATACAAGGAGGCAACAAATTGGTCCATAAAATTCTGATTGAAAACACTCCCGATCCCGACTTACAAATTTTGATCAGACCCTTACAGCGTTTCACAGCTTATGTAACAATAATTTGTATACAATATAAATAATACACCCCGTCATGCAATATTATGTAGTTTTTTGTTCTTGAATGCATTAATAGTTTGATGAATAATAATAAAAATTACTTGTTTTATTGTCATTTCAATGGTAAAAACGTGTTCCGCCATCTTTGTTTGACACCTCTGTCTATATCATTTTGTAAGCTCTTATTTGATTGGATTACACAATTTTGTGTAAACAACAGCCATGGACCACAGAATCGTTTTTCTGTGTGGAGGGGAAAACAGGGATTAAACATGCCTTAATGAGTTTATTATTTGCTGTCCAGCGAATAATTTAATTACTTATGTGCAATGATATGTTGTTACAGCTTGAATTGTTTATTTTCCTGTTATGATTTATCGGTGCTAAATTATTTTTGCACGGCATGGAAGACGTTAGCATTGCGATGACAATTACCGTGTCTAATAATTAAAGGGGAAAAAAGTACAGTGAAAAAGAAAAGCACAAGTCTATTTGTTGACAGTATTATTGAAACCAATACAATATACAACTGGACAAAAGATGACTTCGGCTTATACACGAGGCCGATGATTTTGTACTTGATATTTAGGGTCAAACTAAGAGGTCGGCTTATACAAGGAGTCGGCTAATACACGGCAATATACGGTATATGTGAGAGTATTTTGTAACTATCACTTATGTTAAATACAGGTGTATGTGTAGAAATTTATTGCAGGGGGGATCTTTAACACCGGCAAGTGAAGAGAACATTTTGTTTTCAAAGTCTTGATGAGCGATATTTTTAGACAATTGAAAATTAATTAGCAACTACTGTTTAATGTTTTAAAATTGAGTAGCGATCTCTGAAACTTGTGTACCGAATCGCAATGAGTTACTGAACAAAATGTTCACTGGGTTTGGTTCAAGCTCCCCAAGAAAATATATTTAAAAGGAAGAAATGTTTTTGAGCAGGGTTGTTCCACTCCCTCCCCCAATCCCTTTCCCCCTTCACAGTTGCCTATAGATAATGCATAATACGTTGAATTTCGTCATGTGTAGCTGTACATTACTTGGTACTTTAGGTTCAGGGGGGAGAATTATAACTGGGGGTGGGATTTAGTTTTGTCGGTTGAATTTCGTCATGTGTACCTGTACATTACTTGGTACTTTAGGTTCAGGGGGGAGAATTATAACTGGGGGTGGGATTTAGTTTTGTCGGTTGAATTTCGTCATGTGTACCTGTACATTACTTGGTACTTTAGGTTCAGGGGGGAGAATTATAACTGGGGGTGGGATTTAGTTTTGTCGGTTGAATTTCGTCATGTGTACCTGTACATTACTTGGTACTTTAGGTTCAGGGGGGAGAATTATAACTGGGGGTGGGATTTAGTTTTGTCGGTTGAATTTCGTCATGTGTACCTGTACATTACTTGGTACTTTAGGTTCAGGGGGGAGAATTATAACTGGGGTTGGGATTTAGTTTTGTTGGTTGAATTTCGTCATGTGTAGCTGTACATTACTTGGTACTTTAGGTTCAGGGGGGAGAATTATAACTGGGGGTGGGATTTAGTTTTGTCGGTTGAATTTCGTCATGTGTACCTGTACATTACTTGGTACTTTAGGTTCAGGGGGGAGAATTATAACTGGGGGTGGGATTTAGTTTTGTCGGTTGAATTTCGTCATGTGTAGCTGTACATTACTTGGTACTTTAGGTTCAGGGGGGAGAATTATAACTGGGGGTGGGATTTAGTTTTGTCGGTTGAATTTCGTCATGTGTACCTGTACATTACTTGGTACTTTAGGTTCAGTGGGGGAGAATTATAACTGGGGGTGGGATTTAGTTTTGTCGGTTGAATTTCGTCATGTGTAGCTGTACATTACTTGGTACTTTAGGTTCAGGGGGGAGAATTATAACTGGGGGTGGGATTTAGTTTTGTCGGTTGAATTTCGTCATGTGTACCTGTACATTACTTGGTACTTTAGGTTCAGGGGGGAGAATTATAACTGGGGGTGGGATTTAGTTTTGTCGGTTGAATTTCGTCATGTGTACCTGTACATTACTTGGTACTTTAGGTTCAGGGGGGAGAATTATAACTGGGGGTGGGATTTAGTTTTGTCGGTTGAATTTCGTCATGTGTACCTGTACATTACTTGGTACTTTAGGTTCAGGGGGGAGAATTATAACTGAGGGTGGGATTTAGTTTTGTCGGTTGAATTTCGTCATGTGTACCTGTACATTACTTGGTACTTTAGGTTCAGGGGGGAGAATTATAACTGGGGGTGGGATTTAGTTTTGTCGGTTGAATTTCGTCATGTGTACCTGTACATTACTTGGTACTTTAGGTTCAGGGGGGAGAATTATAACTGGGGTTGGGATTTAGTTTTGTCGGTTGAATTTTGTCATGTGTAGCTGTACATTACTTGGTACTTTAGGTTCAGGGGGGAGAATTATAACTGGGGGTGGGATTTAGTTTTGTCGGTTGAATTTCGTCATGTGTACCTGTACATTACTTGGTACTTTAGGTTCAGGGGGGAGAATTATAACTGGGGGTGGGATTTAGTTTTGTCGGTTGAATTTCGTCATGTGTAGCTGTACATTACTTGGTACTTTAGGTTCAGGGGGGAGAATTATAACTGGGGGTGGGATTTAGTTTTGTCGGTTGAATTTCGTCATGTGTACCTGTACATTACTTGGTACTTTAGGTTATGGGGGGAGAATTATAACTGGGGGTGGGATTTAGTTTTGTCGGTTGAATTTCGTCATGTGTACCTGTACATTACTTGGTACTTTAGGTTCAGGGGGGAGAATTATAACTGGGGGTGGGATTTAGTTTTGTCGGTTGAATTTCATCATGTGTACCTGTACATTACTTGGTACTTTAGGTTCAGTGGGGGAGAATTATAACTGGGGGTGGGATTTAGTTTTGTCGGTTGAATTTCGTCATGTGTAGCTGTACATTACTTGGTACTTTAGGTTCAGGGGGGAGAATTATAACTGGGGGTGGGATTTAGTTTTGTCGGTTGAATTTCGTCATGTGTACCTGTACATTACTTGGTACTTTAGGTTCAGGGGGGAGAATTATAACTGGGGGTGGGATTTAGTTTTGTCGGTTGAATTTCGTCATGTGTACCTGTACATTACTTGGTACTTTAGGTTCAGGGGGGAGAATTATAACTGGGGGTGGGATTTAGTTTTGTCGGTTGAATTTCGTCATGTGTACCTGTACATTACTTGGTACTTTAGGTTCAGGGGGGAGAATTATAACTGGGGGTAGGATTTAGTTTTGTCGGTTGAATTTCGTCATGTGTAGCTGTACATTACTTGGTACTTTAGGTTCAGGGGGAGAATTATAACTGGGGGTGGGATTTAGTTTTGTCGGTTGAATTTCGTCATGTGTACCTGTACATTACTTGGTACTTTAGGTTCAGGGGGGAGAATTATAACTGGGGGTGGGATTTAGTTTTGTCGGTTGAATTTCGTCATGTGTAGCTGTACATTACTTGGTACTTTAGGTTCAGGGGGGAGAATTATAACTGGGGGTGGGATTTAGTTTTGTCGGTTGAATTTCGTCATGTGTACCTGTACATTACTTGGTACTTTAGGTTCAGGGGGGAGAATTATAACTGGGGGTGGGATTTAGTTTTGTCGGTTGAATTTCGTCATGTGTACCTGTACATTACTTGGTACTTTAGGTTCAGGGGGGAGAATTATAACTGGGGGTGGGATTTAGTTTTGTCGGTTGAATTTCGTCATGTGTACCTGTACATTACTTGGTACTTTAGGTTCAGGGGGGAGAATTATAACTGAGGGTGGGATTTAGTTTTGTCGGTTGAATTTCGTCATGTGTACCTGTACATTACTTGGTACTTTAGGTTCAGGGGGGAGAATTATAACTGGGGGTGGGATTTAGTTTTGTCGGTTGAATTTCGTCATGTGTACCTGTACATTACTTGGTACTTTAGGTTCAGGGGGGAGAATTATAACTGGGGTTGGGATTTAGTTTTGTCGGTTGAATTTTGTCATGTGTAGCTGTACATTACTTGGTACTTTAGGTTCAGGGGGAGAATTATAACTGGGGGTGGGATTTAGTTTTGTCGGTTGAATTTCGTCATGTGTACCTGTACATTACTTGGTACTTTAGGTTCAGGGGGGAGAATTATAACTGGGGGTGGGATTTAGTTTTGTCGGTTGAATTTCGTCATGTGTAGCTGTACATTACTTGGTACTTTAGGTTCAGGGGGGAGAATTATAACTGGGGGTGGGATTTAGTTTTGTCGGTTGAATTTCGTCATGTGTACCTGTACATTACTTGGTACTTTAGGTTATGGGGGGAGAATTATAACTGGGGGTGGGATTTAGTTTTGTCGGTTGAATTTCGTCATGTGTACCTGTACATTACTTGGTACTTTAGGTTCAGGGGGGAGAATTATAACTGGGGGTGGGATTTAGTTTTGTCGGTTGAATTTCATCATGTGTACCTGTACATTACTTGGTACTTTAGGTTCAGTGGGGGAGAATTATAACTGGGGGTGGGATTTAGTTTTGTCGGTTGAATTTCGTCATGTGTAGCTGTACATTACTTGGTACTTTAGGTTCAGGGGGGAGAATTATAACTGGGGGTGGGATTTAGTTTTGTCGGTTGAATTTCGTCATGTGTACCTGTACATTACTTGGTACTTTAGGTTCAGGGGGGAGAATTATAACTGGGGGTGGGATTTAGTTTTGTCGGTTGAATTTCGTCATGTGTACCTGTACATTACTTGGTACTTTAGGTTCAGGGGGGAGAATTATAACTGGGGGTGGGATTTAGTTTTGTCGGTTGAATTTCGTCATGTGTACCTGTACATTACTTGGTACTTTAGGTTCAGGGGGGAGAATTATAACTGGGGGTAGGATTTAGTTTTGTCGGTTGAATTTCGTCATGTGTAGCTGTACATTACTTGGTACTTTAGGTTCAGGGGGAGAATTATAACTGGGGGTGGGATTTAGTTTTGTCGGTTGAATTTCGTCATGTGTACCTGTACATTACTTGGTACTTTAGGTTCAGGGGGGAGAATTATAACTGGGGGTGGGATTTAGTTTTGTCGGTTGAATTTCGTCATGTGTAGCTGTACATTATTTGGTACTTTAGGTTCAGGGGGGAGAATTATAACTGGGGGTGGGATTCAGTTTTGTCGGTTGAATTTCGTCATGTGTACCTGTACATTACTTGGTACTTTAGGTTCAGGGGGGAGAATTATAACTGGGGATGAGATTTAGTTTTGTCGGTTGAATTTCGTCATGTGTACCTGTACATTACTTGGTACTTAGGTTCAGGGGGGAGAATTATAACTGAGGGTAGGATTTAGTTTTGTCGGTTGAATTTCATCATATGTAGCTGTACATTACTTGGTACTTTAGGTTCAGGGGGGAGAATTATAACTGGGGGTGGGATTTAGTTTTGTCGGTTGAATTTCGTCATGTGTACCTGTACATTACTTGGTACTTTAGGTTCAGGGGGGGAGAATTATAACTGAGGGTAGGATTTAGGTTTGTCGGTTGAATGCTCACCTGAGGTGTTTGCATTGCAGGATCAAACAACTGATTGGGTATTTTCTAGTTCCAACCAGTGCATCACAACTGGTCAAAAGCCATTGTATGTGCTATCCTGTCTGTGGGATGGTGCATATAAAATAGCCCTTGCTATTAATGGAAAAATGTAGCATGTTTCCTCTCTAAGACTATATGTACAAATTACCAAATGTTTGACATCCAATAGCCAATTAGTGTGCTCTAGTGGTGTCGTTAAACAAAAAAAACTTTTAACTGATCTGAGCACTTCAGGCAAGCATTCTACAATTTGAGCTAGATCCCACCCCCGCAAACAAGAAAAGTGTCCAGGCCAAAACTATTTTCTTTTCAACTTAACCTGACCATAGACTAGTGGCATATTCCCCTAAATCAACACATTTTATTTACGGTTATATGGCGTCAGACATATGGTTAAGGACCACACAGATATTAAGAGAGGAAACCCGCTGTTGCCACTTCATGCGCTACTCTTTTCGATTAACAAGGGAGCTTTTATGTGCACTATCCTACAGGCAGGGTAGTACATACCACAGCCTTTGATATACCAGTCGAGGTGCACTTGCTGGAACGAGAAATAACCCAATGGGCCCACCAATGGGGATCGATCCCACACCAACCCGCATCGAGCGAGCACCTTACCACTAGGCTACGTCCCACCCCCTAAAAAACCAGGATGGCATAGATTTAACAGCAGTAAAGACAAGACGTTTGGACCGATCAGCAAAGGGAAAAGAAAAAAGTTTCAGTCATGTGACAGCAATAGGATACAAATGACTCATTGGAAGACTTTAGCCATCCCATTGGCTGTTGGAATATTCGGACCAGACTACTTTCATAGGTGAAATATGCCATTTCTTTGAGGTCAGGTTAAGTATTCATAAAAGAGAAAGTTTTCTACAGTTAGTTTCATGGTTAACAGCAGATAATGTGTGTTTGTTGAATAGCTGTGTTGTGATTTCTCTTTCAGGTACAAGGCTGTTATTGAAGCATGTTGTTTGGACAAGGACTTTGATACTTTCGGAGCTGGCGATTGTGTTGAAGTAAGTCCATGGACAGTCAAGAATTCAAAACAAAAGTGATGTGTTATATGTTTATGAATTGATTTTAGAAAAAAATCAAATATCCCATTTGGTCTTAATAATTTTACTAATTGGCAGTACCTTTTTAAGTGGTGTCTTTTACAATACATGTTTCCACAGCAGTGATGTCATTAAGAATAGACATAGCAGATGAAAAAGGGTAAAAGTTACAAAATATTTTCACTGGTCAAGAGAATTAAAAGAACCTAGAAAAGTTACTAATAATCCGTGAACAATTACTAGTCCTTCTACTATTGGGGCATTCCGAGAAGTTGAAATCTGTGTAGGTTGTAGCAAGCTGATACAGAATACATATTACCTGGTATGTTGTCTTATCATGGTATCATGGCGAAATAACCTGAGAGCCTCTTATTTCAATTGGGTGACATTTACCTAAAATGACTGGCCCGGGGGAATAGCATAATTTAAATTGTACTTGTCCACAGTGATTTCTACTCGCATGGGGTGAGGGGGCAAGTGTTTGTTTCTGTCCCTAGAAAATGAAATTGTAGCTAATAATTATCATCAGGTGGATAATGAAGCCTGTTAAGACATTAACAGGTCATTGTTAATATCATTATACATTTTTAAACCTCTGTGTTTGTTTTTAAGATCGGTGCATAGGGTCTGAACATTAGCAGTTACCTACATTGTAATTGAAGACATATCAAAGATGATATTTTAAATCTTGTTTATGTTTCAGATCGGTGAGCGAGGTCTGAACATCAGCGGGGGCCAGAAGCAGCGGATCAGCCTGGCACGCGCCCTCTACAGTGACAGCGACATCTACCTACTCGACGACCCCATGTCGTCCCTCGACATCCACATCGGCCGCCACGTCTTCACACATGGTATCAAGAAGCTGCTCAAGGGGAAAACGGTGCTCTTCGTCACGCACCATCTCGAAGTAAGACATTGAGAAATTGTAGGGAATTTTCTCCCAGTGGTAAAGCACTGTCTTGATGCGCGGTTGGTTTGGGATCGGTCCCCATCTGTGCACCACGACTGGTATATCAAAGGTCGTGGTATGTGCTATCCTGTTTTTGGGATGGTGCATATAAAAGATTCCTTGCTACTAATGGAAACATGTAGCAGGCTTCCTCTCCAAGACTGTAAAAATTACCAAATGTTTGACATCCAATAGCCGATGATTAATAAATCAATGTGCTCTAGTGGTGTTGTTAAACAAAAAAACAAACAGATGGGGAGTCACTTGTATTTATTTATTATATTTATTTCAGTATCTGAGCTGACGTATTATATTTATTTCAGTATCTGAGCCGGTATATTATATTTATTTCAGTATCTGAGCCAGTGTATTATATTTATTTCGGTATCTGAGCAGACGTATTATATTTATTTCGGTATCTGAGCCGGCGTATTATATTTATTTCGGTATCTGAGCCGGCATATTATATTTATTTCGGTATCTGAGCCGGCGTATTATATTTATTTCAGTATCTGAGCCGGTGTCACCTGGTGGTGCTGATGAACGGTGGTCGGATCGTCGAGATGGGGAGTCACTCGGAGCTGATCGACGCCAACTGCGACTACTCTGACCTGATGTCGCTCTACTACAGCAAGTACGAACAAATCCAGAAAGAGAGAATTAAGTCTACCAACTTCAGCAGAGAGGGTACGTGTTGCCAGGGTAACCAGGTGTCTGTACATAAAAACATTACTACCGGCCACTTTGGAATAATAATTGGTACCGGCCACTTTGGTATAATAATTGGTACCGGCCACTGTGGTATAATAATTGGTACCGGCCACTGTGGTATAATAATTGGTACCGGCCACTGTGGTATAATAATTGGTACCGGCCACTTTGGTATAATAATTGGTACCGGCCACTGTGGTATAATAATTGGTACCGGCCACTTTGGTATAATAATTGGTACCGGCCACTGTGGTATAATAATTGGTACCGGCCACTGTGGTATAATAACTTGGTACCGGCCACTGTGGTATAATATTGGTATTGGTACCGGCCACTGTGGTATAATAATTGGTACCGGCCACTGTGGTATAATTGGTACCGGCCATGTGGTACCGGCCACTGTGGTATAATAATTGGTACCGGCCACTGTGGTGTAATAATTGGTACCGGCCACTGTGGTGTAATCATTGGTACCGGCCACTGTGGTATAATGATTGGTACCGGCCACTGTGGTGTAATGTGGTATAATTGGTACCGGCCACTGTGGTGGTACCGGCCACTGTGGTGTAATAATTGGTACCGGCCACTGTGGTATAATGATTGGTACCGGCCACTGTGGTATAATAATTGGTACCGGCCACTGTGGTATAATAATTGGTACCGGCCACTGTGGTGTAATAATTGGTACCGGCCACTGTGGTGTAATAATTGGTACCGGCCACTGTGGTGTAATAATTGGTACCGGCCACTGTGGTATAATAATTGGTACCGGCCACTGTGGTATAATAATTGGTACCGGCCACTGTGGTGTAATAATTGGTACCGGCCACTGTGGTGTAATAATTGGTACCGGCCACTGTGGTGTAATAATTGGTACCGGCCACTGTGGTGTAATAATTGGTACCGGCCACTGTGGTGTAATGTGGTAATTGGTACCGGCCACTGTGGTAATAATAATAATAATTGGTACCGGCCACTGTGGTATAATAATTGGTACCGGCCACTGTGGTATAATAATTGGTACCGGCCACTGTGGTATAATAATTGGTACCGGCCACTGTGGTGTAATAATTGGTACCGGCCACTGTGGGTATTGGTACCGGCCACTAATAATTGGTACCGGCCACTTGGGTATAATAATTGGTACCGGCCACTGTGGTATAATAATTGGTACCGGCCACTGTGGTATAATAATTGGTACCGGCCACTGTGGTGTAATAATTGGTACCGGCCACTGTGGTGTACCGGCCACTGTGGTATAATAATTGGTACCGGCCACTGTGGTATAATAATTGGTACCGGCCACTGTGGTATAATAATTGGTACCGGCCACTGTGGTATAATAATTGGTACCGGCCACTGTGGTATAATAATTGGTACCGGCCACTGTGGTATAATAATTGGTACCGGCCACTGTGGTATAATAATTGGTACCGGCCACTGTGGTATAATAATTGGTACCGGCCACTGTGGTATAATAATTGGTACCGGCCACTGTGGTATAATAATTGGTACCGGCCACTGTGGTATAATGATTGGTACCGGCCACTGTACCGGCCACTGTGGTATAATGATTGGTACCGGCCACTGTGGTATAATGATTGGTACCGGCCACTGTGGTATAATGATTGGTACCGGCCACTGTGGTATAATGATTGGTACCGGCCACTGTGGTATAATGATTGGTACCGGCCACTGTGGTATAATGATTGGTACCGGCCACTGTGGTATAATGATTGGTACCGGCCACTGTGGTATAATGATTGGTACCGGCCACTGTGGTATAATAATTGGTACCGGCCACTGTGGTATAATAATTGGTACCGGCCACTGTGGTATAATAATTAAGCCATTTTCTCGGTCTTATTGCGGGGTGGGACGTAGCCCAGTGGTAAAGCGCTCACTTGATGCGTGGTCAGGTTGGGATCGATCCCCGTTGGTGGGCACATTGGGCTATTTCTCGTTCCAGCCAGTGCACCACAACTGGTATATCAAAGGTGGTGGTATGTGCTATCCTGTCTGTGGGAAAGTGCATATCATAGATCCCTTGCTGCATTAAAAAACATTTAGTGGGTTTTCTTTGATATGTCAAAATTACCAAATGTTTTACATCCAATAGCCGATGATTAATGAATCAATGTGCTCTAGTGGTGTCGTTAAACAAACCAAACTTCTTTTTTTTGGCCTTATTGTAAATGACACCTCCCACTCAGAATTAAATCAGGCTTTCTCAGCAGAGAGGGTAAGTGTTGCTAGGGTAACCATGTTACTATAGATGAAAATATAAAAACCAGCCTCTTTGGTAATATTTAAAAAATTTCACACAGTCGATTATGGATTTTTATAATTGATCGTATCACATCTGTGGAACTAAACCGATCAATTTTCAATTATAATCAATCATTGGATCAACACTAGACTCTTAACACATCGTCCCAGTAATAACATATCGTCCCAGTAATAACACATCCATAATAACTCACTAAGTATTGTAAATTGTATTTTAAGTCATGAAATACACATTTGAAGATGTCAGTGTTTTCAGTGTTTGTTTTATTTTTTTAATTATGATAAAAAAAAATCAGATCTCACTACTCCATTGTAATAACATGTCCATAATAACTCACTAAATGTTGTAAATTGCACTATAAAGTTATTAAATACAAATTTGAAGTACATGTATGCATAATTTTCAGGGATGGTTTTTTTTCAATTATGATAATTTTGATTTCAGGGCGCACTACTCCGCAGCGTGGGTTTTCCCGACTGTCGCGGAAGGTGCTGAGTCGCCAGCTGAGTCGGATGACAACGACGGAGGGACTACAGCATCAGTACAGCATCATCTCCACAAGCAGCACCGTGTATGGCGACTACGACTACGGTACGTCGCGGCATTCGGTCGTCAGCCACACCAAGCTGAAACAGATAACGTAAATACTCAAGTAGAAGCCTGCCTTGAACACAAGCCAGGGACTAGACGTAGCCTAGTGGTAGAGCGCTCGGTTGGTTTGGGATCGATCCCCGTCAGTGGGCCCATTGAGCTATTTCTCGTTCCAGTCAGTGCATCACGACTGGTACATCAAAAGCTGTGGTATGTGCTATCCTGTCTATGGGATGGTGTATATAAAAGATCGCTTGCTGCTAATCGAAAAGCGTACCCATGAAGTGACCACAACAGGTTTCCTCCCTCAATATCTGTGTGGTCCTTAACCATGTGTCCCGACACCATATAACTGTAAATAAAATGTGTTGAGTGTGTCGTTAAATAAACCATTTTCCGTCCTTTCTTGAACAGAAGCCTGCCTTGATTAGAAAAGCATCTCAGAGGGTTGCGAAAACAATAGTTAGTTTGTTTTCACACGACTAAAGATAATTGATTTATTAATCATCGGCTATTGGATGTCAAACATTTGGTAATTTCGACATATTGTCTTAGAGAGGAAACCCAGTATATTTTTCCATTAGTAGCACGAGACCTTTTTATATACACCATTCCTCAAATAGGATAACACATACCACGAATATGAGATGAAATAGATACCGTAAATACTTGGGTTGAGGCCTGCCAGTGGAGGATCCAGAAAATCCATTTAGTGGGGCCCCCCAATGACTTCAGCCAACGTTCCCAAAGGGATACTTCGGATTTCTCCAACATAAAAAATAAAATAAAATTATAACTGTCGTAAAATTTTATGGGGATTTACCTAATTTTCAAAGAGTTATGGCCCTTGAATTTAGGAGATAAGAAAATTTGTTGGACCAAGTAGGGGACATGTATTAAATAGTTTTGGAAGTTCTCTCAGAATGCTTGTTTAATTTCAGTTGATATTGATGACCTGGGCCCATGCTTATAAAACTGAAAGTCTAGACTTTAATAAAGTCCAGACTTTAACATAATGCTATTCGAATGGCGTTGCCATGACGTTAAAGTCTGGACTTTATTAAAGTCTAGACTTTAAGGTTTATAAGCACGGGGCCTGGTAGCTGGTCAGGAGATGGACAACTCCCAGGTGATGTTTGACGTTTACAAGATGTACATATAATATTTTAACTAGTTTTACTGTTATATTAAATAATTTCAGTTGATATTGACGACCTGGTAGCTGGTCAGGAGATGGACAACTCCCAGGTGACGTTTGACGTTTACAAGATGTACATATAATATTTTAACTAGTTTTACTGTTATATTAAATAATTTCAGTTGATATTGACGACCTGGTAGCTGGTCAGGAGATGGACAACTCCCAGGTGACGTTTGACGTTTACAAGATGTACATATAATATTTTAACTAGTTTTACTGTTATATTAAATAATTTCAGTTGATATTGACGACCTGGTAGCTGGTCAGGAGATGGACAACTCCCAGGTGACGTTTGACGTTTACAAGATGTACATATAATATTTTAACTAGTTTTACTGTTATATTAAATAATTTCAGTTGATATTGACGACCTGGTAGCTGGTCAGGAGATGGACAACTCCCAGGTGACGTTTGACGTTTACAAGATGTACATATAATATTTTAACTAGTTTTACTGTTATATTAAATAATTTCAGTTGATATTGACGACCTGGTAGCTGGTCAGGAGATGGACAACTCTCAGGTGACGTTTGACGTTTACAAGATGTACATCTCCAACGCTGGCGGCTACTGCATCGTGTTGCTCATCTTCATCATGTTCGCCACCAGCATCGGCATTCAGACCAGCGCCACCTGGTGGCTGGCCTACTGGTTAGAACAGGGAGATGGGGTAAGCTAGCATGTTTTTCACATACCAACCAAGAGCCATATTTAAGAGAAGATATATATATATATACAATGTATATACACACACACATACATACATACACTGACACATAAACACACACACACACACATATAAACACATATAAACACACACACAGATATAAAAACACACAAAAACACACACACACATTCACTCACAAAACACACATTCACTCACAAAAACACACACTCTCACACACTAACAGACACACACACACACTGACACATACACACACTGACACATACACACACTGACACATACACACACTGACAAACACACACTGACACATACACACACTGACACACACACACTGACACATACACACACTGACAAACACATATACACACTGACACATACACATACACACACACACTGACACATACACACACTGACACATACACACACACACTGACACTGACATACACACACTGACACTCTCACACACACACACACTTCAGTTATTCTTCCTGTATTTTGTATTGGTTGTGTTTTTTTGCAGAATGCATCGTCTATCAACAACTCAACTCATCACAGTGGTAGCGTGGCCGACCACCCCGACGTCAGGTTGTACGCCCTCGTCTATGGCCTCTTCATCATCTCCATGCTCATCATCGTCGCCATCAGGGGCCTCGTCTTCATGAAGGTAAATATCTGTCACTATTAAAGGAGCATTATCTGCATGAAGGTAAATATCTGTCACTATTAAAGGGGCATTATCTGCATGAAGGTAAATATCTGTCACTATTAAAGGGGCATTATCTGCATGAAGGTAAATATCTGTCACTATTAAAGGGGCATTATCTGCATGAAGGTAAATATCTGTCATTATTAAAGAAGCATTATCTGCATGAAAGTAAATATTTGTCATTAATAAACGAGCATTATCTGCATGATGGTAAATATTTGTCACTATTAAAGGAGCATTATCTGCATGAAGGTAAATATCTGTTATTATTAAAGGGGCATTATCTGCATGAAGGTAAATATTTGTCATTATTAAAGGAGAATTATCTTCATGAAGGTAAATATTTGCATTATTAAAGAAGCATTATCTGCATGAAGGTAAATATTTGTCATTATTAAAGGAGAATTATCTTCATGAAGGTAAATATTTGTCATTATTAAAGAAGCATTATCTGCATGAAAGTAAATATTTGTCATTAATAAATGAGCATTATCTGCATGATGGTAAATATTTGTCCTTATTAGAGGAGCATAATCTGTCACTGTTAAAGGAGCATTATCTGCATGAAGGTAAATATGTCACTATTAAAGGAGCATTATCTGCATGAAGGTAAATATTTGTCATTAAAGGAGAATTATCTTCATGAAGGTAAATATTTGCATTATTAAAGAAGCATTATCTGCATGAAGGTAAATATCTCATTAATAAACGAGCATTATCTGCATGATGGTAAATATTTTTCATTAAAGCAGCATAATCTGCATGAAAGTAAATATTTGTAATTATTAAAGGTAAATATCAGCATGACGGTAAATATTTGTCATTAAAGCAGCATAATCTGCATGAAGGTAAATATTTGTCACTATTAAAGGAGCATTACCTGCATGACGGTAAATATTTGTCCATATTAGAGGAACATAATCTGCATGAAAGTAAATATTTGTCATTATTAAAGGAGCATAATCTGCATTAAGGTAAATATGTCATTATTAAAGGAGCATAATCTGCATTAAGGTGCTTTTTAAACAAACATTTTGTAAAAAGAAAATGTTCTGGAAAATTTTGGTGAAACTACTGGGATGGGACATAGCCCAGTGGTAAAGCACTCGCTTGATGCGTGGTCGGTTTGGGATCGATCCCCATTGGTGGACACCACGACTGGTATATCAAAGGCCATGGTATGTGCTATCCTGTCTGTGGGGAAAATGTGCCGGGTTTCCTATGTCAAAATTACCAAATGTTTGACATCCAATATAGCCGATGATTAACAAATCAGTGTGCTCTAGTGGTGTCGTTAAACCAAACAAACTTTAACTTTATCTGTTACTACTAGCTATATCCCTGCCAACAGCTCATACAAATTATGCTGCAATTTTGTACTTTGTGGTCCATTGAAATGTAATCTTTTTTGTCTTGTCTTTTCCTAGGTATTGCTTCGGGCTGCTAGCCGATTACACAAACAACTTCTACAGCGAACAATGCACAGTCCGATGAAATTCTTCGATAAGACTCCATTAGGGAAAATTATCAACCGTTTTGCAGCGGACATGGACGAAGGTTAGTTTGGTTTGTTGCGAGCTGGTTGCTTTACCATGGTTAGCAGTTACTGTATACTACTGCATGGACTTTGTGTTGGCTTACAGTTCATATTTACATATCTCACATTGAGATTAGCTTAATGCTTAACATACAGGCACCTGTGCAGGAATTTTAGCAGGTTGGGTCTGGACTGGCGAGCAAAGTTTATAGGGGGGGTCAAGTCATACTCCCCATGAAATTGTATATTGGAAAAAAGGGAAATTTTGCTAGAATCAGGTGGTTTTTTCCGACCCCTCCTTTCCCCCAGCTCTAACCAGTGCACCACGACAGGTGTATCAAAGGCCGTGATATGTGTTATCCGGTCTGTGGGATGTTGCATATAAAAGATCCCTTGCTGCTAATCGAAACGAGTAGCCCATGAAGTGACGACAGTGAGTTTCCTCTCTCAATATCTGTGTGGTCCTTAACCATATGTCCGACACCATATAACCGTAAATAAAATGTATTGAGTGCGTACTTAAATAAAACATTTCCTTCCTCCCCCCCCCCCCCCCCCCCCAAAAAAAAACAACCCAAAAAACCAAACCCTGCACACATGCCTGCTTAATGATCAACATAATATGTTAATGTTAATAGTTTATAATAAGGCCGAAAATTGTTTTTTTACTTGTTTCCTATTACATGCTGGAAAAATATAGGGTAGGTAGGTAGGAAAAACATTTTATTTTGGAAAATAATTTTATTTATGAATATTAAATAAAGGTGTTGACTACCGGTATCCAAAATAACCTCTGCATGTATAGAAATGCATTATGCAAACCAACAATACCATTCATCACAGTGTTTTCCCTAGAAATGAAGTAAGGCATGGTAAAGTGACGTTTTGGGGGCATATTCTATGTGCAGTTTTAAATATAAGGGCTTTTTTTCTCCATTATACAATTTTCAAAAGGACAAAAACCCTATGGCCATTTTATTTTCTATATCCATTTTATAACTTAATTCAAAAAAGGAAATATGTAGTACTATCCACATAGGTGTGTTTAAAGGCTTCTTTTTACATGGGCAACTTATAACTTTATAAAAGGCCAGGCATTTTGATTTTGAGGGCAACATGGTGCTAACCTATCTGTGGGAGAGTACATACAAAAGACTCCTTGCTATTTAATAATAGGCAGAAGATTTACTCTCATACTAACACTTAACTTCTGTACTGGTCCAGGACAGACTTGGTTGAACCTTAATTGGATAGAAACCAGTAAATAAGTTATAACAATTTCTTTTAATGAAAACTGAAAAGAAGGGTTCTATATTTATCTGTCCAACAATAACATTTTAAAAAAAATGTTACGAATATTATCTTTCCTAGTGTATCTAAGAAATGGTAGACTTACCAATTTTATAATTTGCAATGTTAGTTTTATTCTGTATGCATCCAGTATTAAAGTACACACTTGGTTTGAAGCAATCAATTGGTCCAATGAATAGAAATGCAGTACAAATGCTCAGGATGCTCAAACAAATGTTGAAAAGTAAAGTTTGTTTTATTTAACGATGCCACTAGAGCACATTGATTTTTATCTTTAATATCATCGGCTATTGGACGTCAAACACATGGTCATTCTGACACTGTTTTTAGCGGAAACCCGCGAAGTTCCCAGTGACCACTTACAAAAAATAACGAAACGCATCGCGATCTTACTGACATATTTAATCATTTGATTTGGGAGTAAACTCCATCAGTATCGGTAAACATTCCCTCCCCTAGTTTATGAGAAGGTCACTAAATTTTTACAAGGCCAGTTTGTCGCTGGAGTAAATCATTAAATATAGTTATTATTATTATTATTATTATTAATCGGAACACCTCGCTACGCTAGATGTAGAGTAAATCGGAAAAGATCGCATATATTTGTGAAAACAATTTTCCGACTCTTCGCCCGATATCTCACGAAAGTTACTGAACTTCAATTTGAAGGGAAGTAACTCCATCAATTAATTGTTAGAAGAAAACATTTCGTGGTTAACGGGTCGCCAATAAAACTAAATTTGCGACAGTAAAACCACCGATATACGTCCGCAAATCAGAAAACACAGTAGGGTTATCCCCTAAATGACACAAAATTAGTGCTTGTGATAATTTATATTAAAAAAAACATTTTTGGATATACAAAAAACGTTTTAGGGTCGGCAGGTTCAAATGGATCGTAGTCATAACGGCCCCAGTACTAAACGGCCTTAACAATAATTGGTCAAAACGGCCCTAAAAAAGTCAAAACGGCCAAAGTGAACAAGTCAAAACGGCCCTTAACAAAAGTCAAAACGGCCAAAGTGAAAAAGTCACAACGGCCCTTGAAAAATGTCAAGACGGCCTTAGTTATAATACTTTAAAAATGTATTTCATCTACACAAGTGTCAAGAAAGATAACTGTGCAAAGACAGTTTTTATAGTACGGTCTCACTACACGGATATTATCTGCGTCTTATTTTTGTTTGAATAAACAAAGAGTTTAAAATCTACATATGTGGTTAGTGTACTAGTACATCTGTGTTAATATGTAGATTTTAAGTACAGGTAAGTTTTGGAGAAACATGAATAGTTATTATTATAACCATTCCAAACACATCTCCCGAGCCATTATACAAGAGATTGCACCAAGCAAACCCCAACCCTACCTCAAAGCCCATTGAGCTTATAATGAACTTATAATGAGCTGTTGTGTGTGTATATTATTTTCATTATTATTTAAGAATTGAATGTTATATTTCTGACGTTCATGCGATGATAAACACCAAAACAGTTTTACACACTGCCGTTCATACATAAATGTGTAGGCTAAAACGGTTTTGGTGTTTATTATCGCATGAACGTCAAAAATATAACGTTCAATTGTTATAATTCTTTTCAAATACAAGGTCAATTGGTGGTCTTAATTATATTAGTAAATTGGGGGACAGGCCCATTGTGGCCCCCGGGTGAGCAGCACCACTAGGAACTCGTTCAGACGATACGCACTCACCCGGAAAACCTAGATGGTCCACTAACCCTCCACCCCTTTCTGTGATTGAATTCAGTGTTGTTAAATAAAATGTTAATTGGTGGTCTTAATTACAATAGTATATTGCGTTGTGTAGGCTAATAAATTGTTACCAGTGATTCCGTTGTTTTGGTTGTTTTTATATATATGTTTATATAGGCTATATTGATTACTAATTATTACTAATAGGAATTAATTTAACGTGATAGTACCTATTGGCCGTTCTGACCATTTCTTTTGGCCGTTTTGACTTTTTCTTTGGCCGTTTTGACCATTTTCTTTGGCCGTTTTAACTTTTTTCTTTGGCCGTTTTGACTTTTTGTCTTTGGCCACTTTGACTTGCATGTTCAGGGCCGTTTCATCATGGGGCCGTTTTGACTGCATACCGGTTCAAATTAGGGTCGGTCAGGTAACCGGAAACAAACAATATTTTATGATACGCCTAATTGTTTATTGTTGGTTGATTGGTTTGCTTTGTTATGTTTGTTTTTTGGTGAATGAATTGATTCTTAATCCTGTTCTTTTATTTTATGTTGACCTACAGTAACAGTTTTATTTTATTTTGTTTTCATACAATTCAGAAATCACTTGGCTTATACTGAACTCTGTTATACTGAACTCTGTTTAAACTGAATTAGATTGATTCTGTAGACCCCAGTGCATGGCCCGAGCTTAACAATGGCACTGACGGCAATTGCTGTCATTGCGATATGAGTTGCAATAAGTCAGGAACTTCACTGATGGTAGTTTTGCCGCTAGATAAACATTGCCATCAGTTGAAGAGGTGTGTGCCTTGTTTGCAGTAATAATTAACCTACCAAGTAGCCTACATCTCCAGCTCTGTTGTGTCAACTGTGTTAGTGTATCATTAAAAAATATTAATGAAAACTGCAATTTAATTCATGAAAAAAACATTATCAAAGTTCACTTGTCATATTTTTCAATTTCCCACATTCCTCAAACTTAAATTTTTGGCCGCACTATAGTAAGAAATATTGTTTTCAAATTGTTGTACAGAATATTGTCTTTATTAGTTAAATGTATTAATATAGCTTTTAATCACTTATTTTGTAAGGTGGTGAATTAGGAGTACCCAATCCTAACACTACCAATGTATTTTGGGGCAATAAATATTTTTACACCAAAAAAAAGAAGAAAAAAAGTCCTAATTGGCATAACATTTAATCAATTTTCTCTTGGTATTTTTCAAACTCTTATTTTACTAGTGATTTACATATCAGTGGTGTAAAGTTTCAGATTAATTTAACTGTAGGCCTATATAACTGGCATAATTATTAAAGTAAAATCAAACAATTTTGTCTCTGTATCTCATTATACTACCAGTTTGCAGTTCAGTTGTGTAAAGAATTAATTAATTACTCTTATAGTTCAGTTGTTTAAAGAATTAATTAATTAATTTTATAGTTCAGTTGTGTAAAGAATTAATTAATTAATTTTATAGTTCAACTGTGTAAAGAATTAATTAATTAATTTTATAATTCTGGACCCATATTCACAAAACATCGTAAGTCTAGTTTTACACGTAAACGTAAATATCTATGACTGAAGAGCTATTCACGAAACAATGTAAACGTAAGTTACGTGTAAAGTTGGATGTAAATATAAAGAGTGCCTCCAGTTACAACTAATGCTGCACATAAGTCGTGTACATATAATAAATTAAGCACGATCGCCGTTATTTACAAATATTTGCGGAAAATGGCAGTATTTCCAATAACTGAAGCAGTTCGTGATGGCAAACGCCCACGGATTGAACATAATTTTTGTTTGTGATCGAATAGATCTTTTAGTCTTAGCCACATTTCTCCTGCGTTATCTTTTCCCTTTTAAGAATATACTAAAGTTCGTACCAAAACACAGATCCTCACCAATACCAAAATATCATGGTTCACCGTTCGCAATGTTATTGTTAGCAGACGACAAGCGAAATTGCGCTTTGCGCATTTGTTATTTACCCAGAAGCCATCGTTTCTAATGCTTTTTTTTAAATTTCTCCGGTAAGAGTTACAATCGTAGATTTACGTCCTACTAAGTTATGTCTATGTTTATGACAGTCTTTGAGAATAAGGTGCTTCTTCCACGTGAACGTAAATCTACGGCAGACGTAAGTGCTAGTCATAGACGTAACTTAATTTATACCTTTTTGTGAATATGGATCCAGTTGTCTAAAACAAATTAATTTCTGAATTGTATCTATTTCTGTTTATTTTTGTAACAGCTAACCCAGTTTGTTGTTATTTTATTTTTAACCCTTTTTCAGTTGACGTTCGGTTACCCTCGAATCTTGAGTTGTACCTTCAGAACATTTTGCTCGTGTTTTTTGCACTTGTTATGATTTGTGTCCTGTTTCCATGGGACCTCCTGGCCATCTTGCCTCTCTCGATTGTGTTTTTTGTCCTGGCGTACATGTTCACGCCCATCTTACAGCGACTTAAGTTTATCGACAACCTGACGCGATCCCCGTACCTGGGGCATCTGGCCGCCTCAGTGGAAGGGATCTCGACTATCAATGTGTACGGACAGGCAGACAGCTTTGTCAAACAGTAAGTTCATTTACAAGATCATTTCAAAATTCAAGATAGCTGTAAATTGGCAGACATTTGGGTTGGGTTTTTTTTTAGCATGAACAGATTTTTATCTCAGATTTCAATTAATATATTAGATTTTTATCAATGTGTGCAGACAGATTTGTCAAACAGTAAGTTCATTTATTACATACTTATTCAATCTTACTATAGTGATAAAGACATTTTGAAACCGTGTGATAAATTTATTTTGTATCGCATATATGTGCAATCTGGACCGGAACTTGTAAATGGGGAATTCTCATTTTATTTTTACTGCAGTTAGCGCCTTTTAGTTACTGACGTCATATATGATTTACAAATGACGTCACATCGTACTTGAAACATTACACAAGGCTGCCGCAGAGTATGATTCTTAATGTTAAGCAAATCCATGAAAGGGGTTTTGATAATAGATTTAACAAAGTGTTGTTATGACGTTAAATTAAAAAACGTTTTTGTAAAACATAATAGAAGGTATGTAATAAATACAGAATTTCACATACGTTGATTTCGCTTTCTATTTATTACACTCGTTTATTTTGCGAAAGTATTAACCACTCGACTGTTACGTGGTCTCCTGGTATATATTCTTGCGTAAAATAAAATCATGCAATAAATAAGAAGCGAAAACAACGTATGTGAAGTTCTCTATATTTACAAGATGATTTCAAAATTCAAGATGGTCATAAAATGGCAGACATTTTAAATTTTTATTATTATTATTGTTTTTAGCATGAACAGATTTTGATGTATTAGATATATTAATGTATTAGATTTTTATCAATGTGTGCTGACAGCTTTGTCAAAGTAATTTTACAAAATAATTTCAAAATTCAAGATGATCACTATAAGGCAGATATTTTTTACTTTTTAACATGAACAGATTTTGGTCTCAGATTTTGATTAATACAATGTGTATAAGATTTTTATCAATATAAGCAGACAGCTTTGTCAAACAGTAAGTAATTTTTCAGGATGATTTCAAAATTCAAGATGGTCAAGTGGTTTACATTAAATACGCGACTCGGCATCAACCATGATAGAATTCCAAACCATTGAAACAAACGGTTTAGAATGACGACGAAATAGTTCAAAACACAATAATACATGTACCGCACGGGTTGTAGCGAAAACGGATAACAGCCCCAAACGAAAACGGAACCAAATTGGACAAAACAGAATCAAAATCTACCTGTATGGCTATAGGACTTATACGGAACCGGGCTAGTCAATTTTTGTCCGTTCTGTTCTGGCGGCCTAGTGAACTATTTTTCATTTATTATAATATTTTTTATATGCTGTCTGTGATGGGTCGTATTATGGTATGGCATTGTTCATCCATCTGTACGTACATACATCTGTTAACTTTTTTTTGTCCGGACCATATCTTGCATACAGGACCATCAAACTTTACATGTAAGAACAACTTGGGATGGCGGTATGTCGCATACTATTACTAGGTCACTGTGACCTACTTTTCACAGTCTACTGCACATAACAGTAAATCCTTGTCTGGACCATATCTTGCATACAGATGCATACAGGACCATCAAACCTCACATGCAGGAACAACTTGGGATGGTGGTGTGTCACATACAATTACTAGATCACTGTGATACAAATAAATAAGTCTATAATCTAAACATCATAGGAAAATCTTGTTTAGCCTTTGAAGAAGTCAGGACTATTTACCATTGCAAACATTTCACATAATTAGAATTGAATCATACCTGTAACATATTAATTAATTAATATCTATGGTTTTCCATCAAACTCCTGACGGGCATATCATGTACGTCACCGGTACTCTTGTTTTATTAGTCGGGAATGTCTTACATCTTACAGTGACAGCAAACTCTGTACACTTCCTTTAACTGGTTTAAATTTGTTCATTCAGTTATTACTTGTTAATCAATAAATGTGTTTCTTATTATATTTATTTTAGATTCTGTGACATGCTGGACATGAACACCATCCCATTCTTCCTGTTTTATGCAGCCAATCGGTGGCTGGCTCTCTTCCTTGACCTCATGACGATCGCTGTGATTGGTGTAACTGGATTCCTTGTTGTTCTCACTGTAACCCCGAAAACAAGGCCCAGGCTGGCTTGGCACTGTCTTTTGCATTTCAGGTTAAAACTCCAATTTCACCTTCACATTCTTTAATATGGCCTCAGATCACAGTTATTTATCCAATCTGGAAATATATCTGTACAAGTAGTCTGCTGTTATTATTATTTCATAGCAGACAGCTATGAAGTGGCAACTATTAGACTGGAGTTGACAGGGGAGAGCATGTAGTTTGCAAACATGTGTAACTTGTTGACATTGAACACTTTTTTTTCTGTGGTAGTTCAGACCCATGCAAAAGTAGTGCTTTTTGTGTTAAATGGGTGTACTCTGGCCATGTTTAGTGGGTGTGTTTGTTTAAACCAATATCCTGGGAGAAAGAGCTGGACAACAGGGGTTGTCCTTTTCAGGGTATGTTTCACCCAGGCAGGCAAACGTCCATAAAAACCCCAAACATGGGCCTACTGATATTAATAAAAATGCTATAGCCACTAACTATATATAGAAACATATAGCGTAAATAATTTAGGTCTGTGGCCATATTTGTTACTAATGCAAAACCCAAACAAAACATTTCTCTTTATTAGCTCTAATCATGCCTTTCTGTTATTTATCATCTTTTACTAATGTCAAAACCAAACAAATTTTACTAAGGCCAATTAGACAATTTCCTAACCATCATTTTAGCTTTGTACAAAATAAATAAATTAATCTTACCATAATTTCACTTCTTATTCATATTTTGTAAATGGTACAATTTTTTAAATTACAATATTTTCTTTAAACAAAGTTATACATTTATAGATGCATTTAGTAATCTTCAGACCAAACATTTTCAATGGTAACTTTACATCAACGTTTTTCAGCATTCTGAAAATGGAAAAGTCATGCACTCAGTGTATTGTTATTGTCGAGAGATGCAAAATGATGTTATTCGAATACTGACATCGTTCAAATTTAAAAACAGCTATATTATCACTATTAAAATTTCTTTGTGACATAAAAGAAAAAGAAAAACTGTTTACATGTACTTGGACTTGCCTTTTAGGTGTAAACGTTTCTCTTTTTTTTATTATTGTATGTAGTCATAATATTAAGTTTACGATGAAAAAACCAAGAGAGAACCGTTTGTCAGATGTACTATGTGACATAAACCATTGGATGTTATATTTATTGTGTACAAAACCAAAATGAACTTGATGGAATTGATGTTGGAGTGACCATAACATTGCAAAACGTTACATGGTGGGGGGGGGGGGGGGGATGGTACATGTATATATAAATTAAAAAACATATTTGTGTTACATATTTGTTGAACAGGCCCCACCCCCCCCACCCCCATAAGGTCATAGTTTAAAATGTGCTGAGGTGTCATTAAGCAAACATTACTTCTCTTTCCTTTTAAACTAGTTTGACATGAGTAATATTACAATTTAAATATGTAGATTGGTGCACACTAATATTCTGTCCTGGGTCAGACCACTGGCTATCCAGAGATGGGACCCCGGACAGACATGCTCGAAACTTTTGTGGTATATGAGCATGACAAAATTATCTGCTCTGCTCTGAATACTAATATCACTGTAAATTGTCTGATTCAGATAACGAGTTTACTACAGTACACACTCAGACTCTCTGTGGAGACAGGAGCACGGTTTTCATCTGTACAGAGGATAACAGACTACATTGAGGTAATAAAAGTTTGTTTTGTTCAACGACACCACTAGAGCACATTCATTGATTAATCATCGGCTATTGGATGTCAAACATTTGGTAATTCTAACACGTAATCGTCAGAGGAAACCCGCTACATTTTTCAAATGCAGAAAGGGATCTTTTATATGCACTTTCCCACAGACAGGAAAGCACATACCATGGCCCTTGATCAGTTTTGGTGCATTGGTTGGAACAAGAATTTTTTTTAATTTGAATGGATCCACTGAGGTTCGATCCTGTGATACAAGCACCTCAGGCGAGCACTTAACCAAGTGAGCTTAATTCTGCCCCTTGAGGTAAGAATATCACACAAATTGTCTGTTAGAGGATTTTCTTTAAGTTTCTATTATTTTTACCAGATAATTTTCTGGTGGGTCCATTGTGCTATTTCTTGTTCCAGCCAATGCACCACGACTGGTATATCAAAGGCCGTGGTATGTGCTATCCTGTCTATGGGATGGTACATATAAAAGCTCCCTTGTTACTAACAGAAAACTGTAGCGGGTTTCTGAGACTACATGTCAGAATTACCAAATGTTTGACATCCAGTAGCCGTTGATTAATAAATCAGTGTGCTCTAGTGGTGTCATTAAACAAACCAAACTTTAACTTTATTATTCTTGGAGTGCAACTGCCCCTCACCCAACCCTTTTGTCCCCAGTTATGTACAGTCCAGGGGCCAATTTCACAAAGATCGTAAATTTACGTCTGCAACTAGCAGTTACACCAGCCAGACATTTACAAGTCTTTGACATCTATTTTACGAAGAAAAAATACATCATTATGGAAAATGGAGTATATTAATGACAAGAAAAAATTCATCATTATGGAAAATGGAGTATACTAATGACAAGAAAAAATCCATCATTATGGAAAATGGAGTATATTAATGACAAGAAAAAATCCATCATTATGGAAAATGGAGTATACTAATGACAAGAAAAAATACATCATTATTGAAAATGGAGTATACTAATGACAAGAAAAAATACATCATTATGGAAAATGGAGTATACTAATGACAAGAAAAAATACATCATTATTAAAAATGGAGTATACTAATGACAAGAAAAAATACATCATTATGGAAAATGGAGTATACTAATGACAAGAAAAAATACATCATTATTGAAAATGGAGTATACTAATGACAAGAAAAAATACATCATTATGGAAAATGGAGTATACTAATGACAAGAAAAAATACATCATTATTGAAAATGGAGTATACTAATGACAAGAAATGTTTTAATATTTGCACTTCTAGCTATATTTGTTGTACTTTAATAGTAATAAGAATTGTGGTTTAGTCGTAGAGTTACGTTTACGTGTGAAACTCAACTTACGATGTTTTGTGAAATTGGGCCCTGTTCTACACAGTAATTAAATTTCCGTTACATTCATCACAACATAACGTCATCGCGTTGGTCCAGACGTAGCAACGGGAGTGTGTTCATTTTTCTATGAACGTAAAAATTATGTTGTCAAGGAACGTCATATCTGATGACGTCATTTTATATATGGCAAGTTGTCTTATTGACCGTTATTGTTTATGGATAAAACATAATTAAAAATAAAGTATGACGCTTTAGTGTTATTATTAGTAAGTATGATTCAAATTTAATTATAAGTATTGTCTGTTATTTCTTTTACGTTCATCTGGGTATGAACAAAAAAGAAAAAATCTGCAAACTTATGTGAGAACGGCTCCGATGAACATAAAACAATAACAGACATTATTATTCATATGTTTAACATAACCGAGTTAATAATAATCATACGAAGCACACATGTAATAACAAGTGTGATCACGTAATTTTGGGAAGTCCTAGCTCAGACGGTGAATTTGAAATATGACGTCATTTCGTCATCTCTTTCTAATTGTGGTTGAAAAATTTTGAGTTGGGTCTTGTTATTCATAAAGAAAATAAAAACATAATATGGATAATAAAGAAATTATTACATTCGCGTGCGAGACGTACTGATTTTAAGAAACTCGTGTCAGGATTAGTGTATCACCCTCATTCTCACTCGGTTAATACAATAATCCTGACACTTGTTTCGTAAAAACAATCCGACACACAAGCTCGTATAATAATCTCTGTATACTTAATTATATTTTCATTCAGAACCTGCAGACGGAGGGGAATCCTGCAGGCCAAGCGTCGCCCGTCCCGGCCACGTGGCCCAGCGAGGGCTACATCACGTTCTCCAAGTTCCGCATGCGCTACAGCGACGGCCTGCCTCTTGTGCTGAAGGGAATCAGCCTCAACATCCAGCCCAGACAGAAGATAGGAATTGTCGGAAAGTCCGGGTCAGGTAACACATCAGGTTATTGCTTATTGTGTGAAGAGTGGTTTTACTCAACTCTTTGTTTTTTAGCAGGCACGGATTCATGATTTTGTGCACGGGGGTGGAAGTTTAAAACTGACACCTATACTTAAAAATAAATAGTAAAATATTTTTTACGCTTAACGATAAGCGTTTAAAATTATTAAACCATTTTATTTTTATTTTTTTTATTTTTTTTTAAATAGGGGTTGAGACCCCCCTGAAACACCCACTGGTCTGCACCTATTTACGTCCAAAATTGCAGTTTTGTTTCATGTGTTCTAAATATAGGATAATAAACGAGTTAACAGTTATTATCAAATTTATGACCCGAGTGAAATAATTTTCACTTGTCACGAGCTTTAGGCTATTGGGCTATTTCTTGCTCCAGCCAGTGCACCACGACTGGTATATCAAAGGCCGTGGGATGTGTTATCTTGTCTGTGGGATGATGCATATAAAAGATCCCTTGCTGCTAAACCATATGTCTGACGCTATATAACCGTAAATAAAAAATGTGTTGAGTGCGTCATTAAATAAAACATGTCTTTCTTTCTTTGATGCATATAAAAGATCCCTTGCTGCTAATCGAAAAGAGTAGCCCATGAAGTGGCGACAGTGGGTTTCCTCTCTCAATATCTGTGTGGTCCTTAATCATATGTCCGACACCATATAACCGTAAAATAAAATGTGTTGAGTGTGTCGTTAACTCAAACATTTCATTTCATTTCCTTTCCATCAGGAAAGTCGTCACTTGGAGTTGCTCTGTTCCGACTGTCAGAGGCTGCGTCGGGTGCAATTACGATCGACGGGAGGAACATCCGCGACGTCGAGCTTACTGACCTCCGATCTAGACTGACGATACTTGTGCAGGACCCAGTGTTGTTCGAGGGGACGGTCAGGTAGGTGCCAGACCTCTCAAGTCTCACGGTATTGCCATGAGACTCACAGTTTTCAGCAAAATCTCACGTTTTAAAAAAAATCTCACTTTTTGTTTTTCTCTTGTGATAAAAATCAATTGTAATTAAAACAATTTCTGTTCTTGCTCAGTCAAGTTCTCGGCCAATCCGGCCAGAAATAACAAACAAACTGAGAGGACTGGACACAACAATCCATATTTAGAAGATCAATGCCAAATAAGGTTATTGCTACCAGTCTCTCGCATTCTCGTTGAGAGACCGGCCTCGGTGGCGTCATTGTTAGGCCATCGGTCTACAGGCTGGTAGGTACTGGGTTCGAATCCCAGTCGAGGCATGGGATTTTTAATCCAGATACCGACTCCAAACCCTGAGTGAGTGCTCATCAAGGCTCAATGGGTAGGTGCAAACCACTTGCACCGACCAGTGATCCATAACTGGTTCAACAAAGGCCATGGTTTGTGCTATCCTGCCTGTGGGAAGCGCAAATAAAAGATCCCTTGCTGCCTGTCATAAAAGAGTAGCCTATGTGGCGACAGCGGGTTTCCTCTAAAAAACAGTGTCAGAATGACCATATGTTTGACGTCCAATAGCCGATGATAAGATAAAAAAATCAATGTGCTCTAGTGGCGTCGTTAAATAAAACAAACTTCTTCTCGTTGAGAGTTTGCATGCATGACATAGAAGTAAAAATTCCCAAACGTCACCTGTCAAATATTGCTTTCTACACAAAAGAACGACCACTTTATTTTGCTTAGCACTTGATTGTGTATGAATAGGTCAATCTCCAGGTTTTTAATGAAATCTCCAGGTTTTGGGGGCTTCAGTGTCCAGGTTTCCAGTGCCTCGAGGTTGAGGGGTCTATGTGCTCACACTAAAAGTTGTTGTGCATTTCATTGTACAAATCTTTCAAAAGTGCAATAAATACATACATGTAGTTGTACAACACCAGTCGTCTTGTCTTACTCTTAGCATAGAGTTTTGCCAAAGTAAAAGAAAAAAAATCATAAAATAATTGGTGTAAAAATACAGACAAGTTTATATTTTGTCAGATACAACCTTGACCCATCTGGATGCTACCATAGTGATGACCTTATTTGGGAAGCTTTGGCAAAATGCCATATTAAGGAAAAGGTAACTCTTATTTATTGTTTCCTGACAAACATGGATTTTGTGTAATCATGTGTAATACATTTAAAAAAAACTAAAAACTTTTACTAGAATATTTTGTTCTGTGTCTGTCTAACTTTTTTTCTGTGTCTCTGTCTCTCTCCTCTCTCTCTCCCCCTCCCTCCCTCCCTCCCTCCCTCCCTCTCTCTCCCTCTCTCTCTCTCTCAATCTTTGTGTATGTGTCCCCTTTCTTTTTCCTCTTTCCTCTCTCTCTCTCTCTCTCTCTCTCTCTCTCTCTCTCTCTCTCTCTCTCTCTCTCTCTCTCTCCTCTCTCCTCTCTCTCAATCTTTGTGTATGTGTCCCCTTTCTTTTTCCTCTCCCTCTCTCTCCCCTCTCTCTCTGTCTCTCTCTTTCTCTGTCTCTCTCTCTCTCTCTCTCTCTCTCTCTCTCTCTCTCTCTCTCTCTCTCCCCCTCCCCTCCCTCCCTCCCTCTAAATCTCTCTCTCTCCTCTCTCCCTCCCCTCTCTCTCTCTCTCTCTCTCTCTCTCTCTCTCAATCTTTGTGTATGTGTCCCCTTTTTCCTCCCTCCCTCTCTCTCTCCCCCTCTCTCTCTCTCTCTCTCTCTCTCTCTCTCTCTCTCTCTCTCTCTCTCTCAATCTTTGTGTATGTGTCCCCTTTCTTTTTCCTCTCCCTCTTTCCTCTCTCTCTCTCTCTCTCTCTCTCTCTCTCTCTCTCTCTCTCTCTCTCTCTCTCTCTCTCTCTCTCCCCCCCATAAATACAAATTTAGATTTTTGATTATTACTTTTTTGGAAATTATATCTGTTATTTATAATAAGAAACAACTTGTTTGTATTAAAGATTAAGTTACCGAATTACAATTTGTATTTAGTGCATCATTAGATGGTTTCAGGAATGCAAACAAACTCTATTTTAGTTTTTTTAATTTTTCTTGTAATTCTTCCACCTTGAAAAAATTAAATATTAGCTATAAAATGTACTAGTTTGTTTGGAAAATAAACCTTTTTCAGAAATTCTCAGTGACACCCATTTTATGAGTAGTAATGTTGCTACAACATTAACTGCATTTACTCAACTTTTCTCTTTTTTTAATGTGCAGGTTGTTAGCTTGCAGAATAAATTAGATACACTTGTAGAAGAAAATGGCAGAAACTTTTCTACTGGTGAAAAACAGTTGCTTTGTTTAGCAAGGGCATTGTTACGTCACACCAAGGTAGGATTGTGAAGTTCAGTATCCCAAGTGAATATAATGTTCATTTGTAATATATTCAATAAATACAAACTTTGTAATCTGTGATAGTAACCTTAATTATTATGTCAACGGCCATGGTATGTGCTGTCCTGGATGGTGAATATAAAAGATCCCTTGCTCTACTGGAAAAATATAGCAGGTTTCCTCTCTAAGACTATATGTCTGAATTACCTAATGTTTGACACCCAATATCCGATGATTAATAAATCAATGTCCTCGAGTGGTGTCGTTAAACAAAACAAACTTTATTAATCTCTTGACTACTGGGCTAATTTTTGACAAAAAACATTTTGAGGGGGTACAAATTTATTTTTAAAAATATAAGTACATAAAATAATGTTCATCATTGAACTGGTAAGTATTATTTTTGTGGGTTTTTAAAAAAATTATGATATTTTAGATCAGTTAATGTTGATTAAAATTATGCAAAAAATGTATGAAGTCACATTTACGTACGCACATTTGTAGCCAGATGTCCAGAATATATGTCTGTTATTCCCAATAACATTGTTTTTCTAACCAGAATTGTTTCAGGAAACGAACTACGATTCATATCCCAATATTTCGTGTTGTTCTGTTATTATTTTGGTGAGTGCCGTGTGCAAAATGGCACAAATTATACAGTATGTGGTGTACAGTGTGTCGGCTTGTGTGACGTTTGGCTTGATATCTTGCCTGCAGTAGTCAGAAGGTTAAGCCTTCACAGTGTTCGGTCCAAGTACATACAGAGAGTTCTCTCGTAGTGCACAGACCTACGGCATGCTTGTGCTATATATATACTTGTTAACTCATTCACAGTGTTCAGTCCAAGTACATACACAGAGTTCTCTCATAGTGCACAGACCTACGGCATGCTTGTGCTATATATATACTTGTTAACTCACTCACAGTGTTCAGTCCATGTACATACAGAGAGTTCTCTCGTAGTGCACAGACCTACGGCAGTCTTGTGCTATATATATACTTGTTAACTCACTCACAGTGTTCAGTCCAAGTACATACAGAGAGTTCTCTCGTAGTGCACAGACCTACGGCATGCTTGTGCTATATATATACTTGTTAACTCACTCACAGTGTTCAGTCCATGTACATACAGAGAGTTCTCTCGTAGTGCACAGACCTACGGCAGTCTTGTGCTATATATATACTTGTTAACTCACTCACAGTGTTCAGTCCATGTACATACAGAGAGTTCTCTCGTAGTGCACAGACCTACGGCATGCTTGTGCTATATATATACTTGCTAACTCACTCACAGTGTTCAGTCCAAGTACATACAGAGAATTCTTTCGTAGTGCACAGACCTACGGCATGCTTGTGCTATATATATATATACTTGTTAACTCACAGTGTTCAGTCCATGTACATACAGAGAGTTCTCTCGTAGTGCACAGACCTATGGCAGTCTTGTGCTATATATATACTTGTTAACTCAGTGTTCAGTTCAAGTACATACAGAGAGTTCTCTCGTAGTGCACAGACCTACGGCAGTCTTGTGCTATATATATACTTGTTAACTCACTCACAGTGTTCAGTCCAAGTACATACAGAGAGTTCTCTCATAGTGCACAGACCTACGGCAGTCTTGTGCTATATATATACTTGTTAACTCACTCACAGTGTTCAGTCCAAGTACATACAGAGAGTTCTCTCGTAGTGCACAGACCTACGGCAGTCTTGTGCTATATATATACTTGTTAACTCACAGTGTTCAGTCCAAGTACATTCAGAGAGTTCTCTCGTAGTGCACAGACCTACGGCAGTCTTGTGCTATATATATACTTGTTAACTCACTCACATTGTTCAGTCCAAGTACATACAGAGAGTTCTCTCGTAGTGCACAGACCTACGGCAGTTTTGTGCTATATATATACTTGTTAACTCACTCACAGTGTTCAGTCCAAGTACATTCAGAGAGTTCTCTCGTAGTGCACAGACCTACGGCAGTCTTGTGCTATATATATACTTGTTAACTCACAGTGTTCAGTCCATGTACATACAGAGAGTTCTCTCGTAGTGCACAGACCTATGGCATGCTTGTGCTATATATATACTTGTTAACTCACTCACAGTGTTCAGTCCAAGTACATACAGAGAGTTCTCTCGTAGTGCACAGACCTACGGCAGTCTTGTGCTATATATATACTTGTTAACTCAGTGTTCAGTCCAAGTACATACAGAGAGTTCTCTCGTAGTGCACAGACCTACGGCAGTCTTGTGCTATATATATACTTGTTAACTCACTCACAGTGTTCAGTCCAAGTACATACAGAGAGTTCTCTCATAGTGCACAGACCTACGGCAGTCTTGTGCTATATATATACTTGTTAACTCACTCACAGTGTTCAGTCCAAGTACATACAGAGAGTTCTCTCGTAGTGCACAGACCTACGGCAGTCTTGTGCTATATATATACTTGTTAACTCAGTGTTCAGTCCAAGTACATACAGAGAGTTCTCTCGTAGTACACAGACCTACGGCAGTCTTGTGCTATATATATACTTGTTAACTCACTCACAGTGTTCAGTCCAAGTACATACAGAGAGTTCTCTCATAGTGCACAGACCTACGGCAGTCATGTGCTATATATATACTTGTTAACTCACAGTGTTCAGTCCAAGTACATACAGAGAGTTCTCTCATAGTGCACAGACCTACGGCAGTCTTGTGCTATATATATACTTGTTAACTCACTCACAGTGTTCAGTCCAAGTACATACAGAGAGTTCTCTTGTAGTGCACAGACCTACGGCAGTCTTGTGCTATATATATACTTGTTAACTCACTCACAGTGTTCAGTCCAAGTACATACAGAGAGTTCTCTCGTAGTGCACAGACCTACGGCAGTCTTGTGCTATATATATACTTGTTAACTCACAGTGTTCAGTCCAAGTACATACAGAGAGTTCTCTCGTAGTGCACAGACCTATGGCATGCTTGTGCTATATATATACTTGTTAACTCACTCACAGTGTTCAGTCCAAGTACATACAGAGAGTTCTCTCGTAGTGCACAGACCTACGGCATGCTTGTGCTATATATATATACTTGTTAACTCACTCAAGCTGCAACCGGTGAGGACGTAGCCCAGTGGTACAGCACTCGCTCAATGCGCGGTCGGTCTGAGATCGATCCCCGTCGGTGGGCCCATTGGGCTATTTCTCGTTCCAGCCAGTACACCATGACTGGTATATCAAAGGCTGTGGTATGTACTACCCTGTCTGTGGGATGGTGCATATAAAAGATCCCTTGCTGCTAATCGAAAAGAGTAGCCCATGAAGTGGCGACAGCGGGTTTCTTCTCTCAATATCTGTGTGGTCCTTAACCATATGTCTGACGCCATATAACCGTAAATACAATGTGTTGAGTGTGTCGTTAAATAAAACAGTTCTTTTTTCTTCTTTTTGTTTTTTGCTTGTACAATATATACTTGTTAACTCACTCAAACTGCACCACAATGTAACCCACTCACTTTATGAATACATTGTCTGTATTTGACTTCCAATAATATATCTTACACAGGCAGTACAAGTCTGTTCAGGGGGCATGCAGGGGGAATTCCACCCCACCCCCCACAATAATTGCATGGCTTCTGTACTTTTTTATGGTTAAAAATATCTTGGTACATATCAAAGTGATACGTCCAATAGAACGCCAAGTGGTATGTAACATTTCAATGATGATGTCATTGACTGGTGCATTACGACCATACAGGAACATCAACCAAATGAGTTCAGTGATAGAAATTAAGATTGGTTATGGGTAATATATAGGATATTAAACTCGCTACCATTTTGTATCATGTTTATGTCCCTCGTGAAATAATTTTCATTATATGAATTTTTATTATACCTTTCTATGAATAGAAATATTAATTTTAAATGTTCTTTTTATTATTTCATTAATATTACAAAACCTTTTGTGGGAGGAGGACAATAAATATGGAAAGTTAGCATTTATTTATCATTTATAGTGATAGTTTTTAAAGGGACTGTTCTGAGTTTGCAGCCATTGTAAGATGTTACTAATTAAAGAGACTGTCCTCAGTTTGCAGCCATTGTAAGATGTTACTAATTAAAGAGACTGTCCTCAGTTTGCAGCCATTGTAAGATGTTACTAATTAAAGAGACTGTCCTCAGTTTGCAGCCATTGTAAGATGTTACTAAGTAAAGGGACTGTCCTGAGTTTAAAGGGACTGTCCTCAAGTTTGCAGCCATTGTAAGATGTTACTCATTAAAGGGACTGTCCCCAGTTTGCAGCCATTGTAAGGTGTTACTAATTAAAGAGACTGTCCTCAGTTTACAGCCATTGTAAGATGTTACTAATTAAAGAGACTGTCCTCAGTTTGCAGCCATTGTAAGATGTTACGAATTAAAGGCACTGTCCTGTCCTCAGTTTGCAGCCATTGTAAGATGTTACTAATTAAAGAGACTGTCCCCAGTTTGCAGCCATTGGAAGATGTTACTAATTAAAGGGACTGTCCTCAGTTTGCAGCCATTGTAAGATGTTACTAATTAAAGAGACTGTCCTCAGTTTGCAGCCATTGTAAGATGTTACTAATTAAAGGGACTGTCCTGAGTTTAAAGGGACTGTCCTCAAGTTTGCAGCCATTGTAAGATGTTACTCATTAAAGGGACTGTCCCCAGTTTGCAGCCATTGTAAGGTGTTACTAATTAAAGAGACTGTCCTCAGTTTACAGCCATTGTAAGATGTTACTAATTAAAGAGACTGTCCTCAGTTTGCAGCCATTGGAAGATGTTACGAATTAAAGGCACTGTCCTGTCCTCAGTTTGCAGCCATTGTAAGATGTTACTAATTAAAGAGACTGTCCCCAGTTTGCAGCCATTGGAAGATGTTACTAATTAAAGGGACTGTCCTCAGTTTGCAGCCATTGGAAGATGTTACTAATTAAAGGGACTGTACTGTATTAAAGAGACTGTCCTCAGTTTGCAGCCATTGTAAGATGTTGCTAATTAAAGAGACTGTCCTCAGTTTGCAGCCATTGGAAGATGTTAGTAATTAAAGGGACTGTCCTCAGTTTACAGCCATTGTAAGATGTTACTAATTAAAGAGACTGTCCTCAGTTTGAAACCATTGTAAGATGTTACTAATTAAAGAGACTGTCCTCAGTTTGCAGCCACTGTAAGATGTTACTAATTAAAGGGACTGTCCTGTCCTCAGTTTGCAGCCATTGTAAGATGTTACTAATTAAAGGGACTGTCCTCAGTTTGCAGCCATTGTAAGATGTTGCTAATTAAAGGGACTGTCCTCAGTTTGCAGGCATTGTAAGATGTTACTAATTAAAGGGACTGTCCTCAGTTTGCAGCCATTGTAAGATGTTACTAATTAAAGAGACTGTCCTCAGTTTGCAGCCACTGTAAGATGTTACTAATTAAAGGGACTGTCCTGTCCTCAGTTTGCAGCCATTGTAAGATGTTACTAATTAAAGAGACTGTCCCCGGTTTGCAGCCATTGGAAGATGTGACTAATTAAAGGGACTGTCCTCAGTTTGCAGCCATTGGAAGATGTTACTAATTAAAAGGACTGTCCTGTATTAAAGAGACTGTCCTCGGTTTGCAGCCATTGTAAGATGTTACTAATTAAAGAGACTGTCCTCAGTTTGCAGCCATTGTAAGATGTTACGAATTAAAGGCACTGTCCTGTCCTCAGTTTGCAGCCATTGTAAGATGTTACGAATTAAAGGCACTGTCCTGTCCTCAGTTTGCAGCCATTGTAAGATGTTACTAATTAAAGAGACTGTCCCCAGTTTGCAGCCATTGGAAGATGTTACTAATTAAAGGGACTGTCCTCAGTTTGCAGCCATTGTAAGATGTTACTAATTAAAGAGACTGTCCTCAGTTTGCAGCCATTGTAAGATGTTACTAATTAAAGGGACTGTCCTGAGTTTAAAGGGACTGTCCTCAAGTTTGCAGCCATTGTAAGATGTTACTCATTAAAGGGACTGTCCCCAGTTTGCAGCCATTGTAAGGTGTTACTAATTAAAGAGACTGTCCTCAGTTTACAGCCATTGTAAGATGTTACTAATTAAAGAGACTGTCCTCAGTTTGCAGCCATTGTAAGATGTTACGAATTAAAGGCACTGTCCTGTCCTCGGTTTGCAGCCATTGTAAGATGTTACTAATTAAAGAGACTGTCCCCAGTTTGCAGCCATTGGAAGATGTTACTAATTAAAGGGACTGTCCTCAGTTTGCAGCCATTGGAAGATGTTACTAATTAAAGGGACTGTCCTGTATTAAAGAGACTGTCCTCAGTTTGCAGCCATTGTAAGATGTTGCTAATTAAAAGGACTGTCCTCAGTTTGCAGCCATTGTAAGATGTTGCTAATTAAAGAGACTGTCCTCAGTTTGCAGCCATTGGAAGATGTTAGTAATTAAAGGGACTGTCCTCAGTTTACAGCCATTGTAAGATGTTACTAATTAAAGAGACTGTCCTCAGTTTGAAACCATTGTAAGATGTTACTAATTAAAGAGACTGTCCTCAGTTTGCAGCCACTGTAAGATGTTACTAATTAAAGGGACTGTCCTGTCCTCAGTTTGCAGCCATTGTAAGATGTTACTAATTAATGGACTGTCCTCAGTTTGCAGCCATTGTAAGATGTTGCTAATTTAAGGGACTGTCCTCAGTTTACAGCCATTGTAAGATGTTACTAATTAAAGAGACTGTCCTCAGTTTGAAACCATTGTAAGATGTTACTAATTAAAGAGACTGTCCTCAGTTTGCAGCCACTGTAAGATGTTACTAATTAAAGGGACTGTCCTGTCCTCAGTTTGCAGCCATTGTAAGATGTTACTAATTAAAGAGACTGTCCCCGGTTTGCAGCCATTGGAAGATGTGACTAATTAAAGGGACTGTCCTCAGTTTGCAGCCATTGGAAGATGTTACTAATTAAAAGGACTGTCCTGTATTAAAGAGACTGTCCTCGGTTTCCAGCCATTGTAAGATGTTGCTAATTAAAGGGACTGTCCTCAGTTTGCAGCCATTGCCAGATGTTACTAATTAAAGGGACTGTTCTAAGTTTGCAGCCATTGTGAGATGTTACTAATTAAAGGGACTGTTCTGAGTTTGCAGCCATTGTAAGATGTTACTAATTAAAGGGACTGTCCTCAGTTTGCAGCCATTGTAAGATGTTACTAATTAAAGGGACTGTCCTCAGTTTGCAGCCATTGTAAGATGTTTGCGATAACAGCCTTGGGAGGTAAAATCTGGTTTGGGCTACTACAAGTTGTACTGAGTACAAGCATTAGGACAACAACAAACACCTTGCAAATACAGACACTGATATTGTAAATAATAAAATGTATTTAGTTTGTATGTTACGTCATCGAAAAGGCTCTATTAGTCGGAAACATTTCACAATGGTTGTAAACTCAGGACTGTCCCTTTAAAAATGAGGTTGAAGATGTTTTTAGGGGACAATTCATTGTTAGTCAGGCTAATAAAGACCGGTCACGGTGAGCTTCTTTCAGATCCTTAGGGGCCATATAAGTCAAAAAAAGAAAGAAATATTGGCTTCTTATGGGGACACACATTGAATCATTATAAATCTTAGTCAAATAGTTTTTACATTTTTGACAGACCTGTTTGAAATCTGTGATCATGATCTGCATGGGCACAGCTGCCATATATTCAAATATATGTATGACAGCACACCCCTACCCATCCACAAAGCAACCTTTCGGTAGTCGTATGCCTAGAATGTTTTTCATGGAACGCCAAGTTACATAAAGGTATTTTTACCCAACAAGTTAGTATCTTTCTTAGAAAATTATCAAATCATCATCTAACTGCCATTTGACATCTACGCTAGTGGCTTACAACTGCCTCGTATCTATTGTAAATTTTGACAGTAATTTACGATGATAGTAAGCTGCACTGCGTCATGGAACGGCCTGGCGATCGTAGACAAAAATTAAGTTTGCGATGGTAGGTATTTACAGCGATAGTAGTGCTAAAATAGCTTCGTGGAACGGGGCCCTGTTCTGGTACCGTACTGATGGGAAACACAAGTAGTAATTATAGAATATTAAAGAAGCTTCCATTTCGTATCATGTTTATGTCCCGAGTGAAATAATTTTCAGTTGTCACAGGCTTTAGTGAGCGACAGTGATAATTATTTCACGATGACAGACATAATTACGCCAGAGATGTATTAACTTTGATCTAAAATGTCTTGCAGACCCGTAGAAACGACTTGGGGGGGGCACTGATGGATCGGGTACAAACTCAATATCAGATTTTGGTTACAATGGCAAACATTAATGTGATAAAAAATTTTTTTAAAAGGCTCACAAGTGGGAAGGGCCATGTGCCCAGCCCCCCACCCCACCCCCAGTTCCTACGGGCCTGTCTTGTGTTCCCTATTTTTCTTGCCATCAGTATATCTGCATGACTTTACTCTAGTATTTCCATATACTTACCATTTCTCACACCCAAAAGCCGATGTGTATTTTTATACTGAGGTGTCATTAAACTGTAGCCTACTCGAAAGTATTCGTTTCCCCAAAAGAAACACAACAAGACTGGGAAGGGTTCCAGGGTTTATTTGAATGGTGACGCTCTATTACACCATACACGTGGTTCTGTAAAAATAATTTCAAACGATAAATACACTGGTAGTAATAATAATTAACAACCTCGACTTAATCATAAAAATAAATTACACAGCAATATATATATACTCATTTAAATCATTATCACACAATTATGCCAAGTTACTGGCATAATAGTTTCCTTCAAAAATATACATATACGTTTCGGCGACATTAGTGCCAAAAACAATCATCAAAATAATTACATGCAGTTAAGACAATTAAATGCGATCATAAAAAAAAATACAAAAACAGTAAAGACTTAGCAACATTATTGCCAACGTCACTCGATTACAAAACAAACAACTTCCCCATTTCAAATGCTGTCAATATAAAATAAACAATAACGTTTGGGTTTGTATGACAAAACATTAAAATAAAAACCATTACAGAATACAAACCGGAATGTCCACTTTTCAAAAACACATATATATACATAAACAACTCTGTTACAGCACAGGTGAAACAAGTCACGTACATTGGTCAAGATGCACGTGAAACGCCTTCGCTGCAAGAATTGCATGTAATACAGAAATAGACAATATTACACACCTCCGCTGTGGGCCATGAACCATATAGGATGATAACCTGGACTTCATCCTGTGAATAAATGGGTAAAATATAAGCTACCGGTAACACTCAAATGGATAATGAAACTACAGCAATTAGACATCTCTTCATCCAACACTAATCACTAATTCTGCTTGTAGAATTAACTTGCGCCTCTATCTATATTTATACGTTTAATAGTATATATCCAACACCTTTACTTTATTACTGTTTATTAAGTTAACTCATCCATATATATATTTATTCATTTAGTGTGTTTTAGTGAATTCAATATTTAAAACATATTTACTTAGCATTAAAGGCATACTGTCACGGATTTAAAGACCTTATTTCTCTAAAAATGAATAGTAAATAAAAATTACATTAATTGTTGGAAACCAAATCTAGCTATCGCATCACCTTAACTGAACCATGATGGAGTGAAATCCATGTCAACTCTCTCGGCAATTTAGTTTTTGAATTATGGACCATTGCCATAATTCACTTATTTTTTTTACAAAATATCATTAATAAGTGGAGTATGGTGGTTATAAAGATGGTTGAATAAAGTACATTTAGGGGAAAATCTAATTATTTTTGTTCAGGTAATACTTTATTAGGCCATTAAATAGGTCAGTGGTCTGTGACAGTATGCCTTTAATTATGGACAACACTTTTCCACATTATGTATTACATTTACGTATATCTAAAATAATGTAATAAACATTATTATAACAATTAATACATGCATATTAGTCAAACCTGTAAGTGCCAAAAGAAAGTCTGAAGATAACGAAAGGCTCAGGAAAAGGAAAAGGCAAGTCGTTGTACCCTGTGTAAGTATGTAACGTGTACTCTGACTGTCTACACTCAGTGCTGTACAGACCTGACTTGCGATCACGTGACACCAAATACATATAACCATTGGCTAGAACCAACCAATGACTCGTCCCTAGCCAGTATGGCGGGAAACAACCATAAAAGGCTTTGTCTAATGCACCAATATGATATTCTCAATGCAGATTGAGAATATCCTATGATAAAATAAATAGAATCCTATCCTAAAATAAATATTAATAGTAATAAATAAAATATGTTATTTATATACAAACAGCCAAATATTTATTCCCCGTTATAAAACTTTCATTCATTCATTCATTCATTCATTCATTCTTTCATTCATTTGTCTTTACTCTGGATGGCATGACTCTGTCTCTTTTAACTCTTGCAATGCATGCACTAACCTTGTTGCGACCCGTTTTGTAGGTGTCTCAACATTTTCAGATTCTGATCCTGGATGAGGCGACGGCGTCGGTGGACACGCGGACCGAGTCTCTGGTGCAGCAGACAATCCAGGAGGTGTTCGAGGACTGCACAGTCCTTACCATCGCACATCGGCTCGTCACCATCCTCGACTGTGACAAGGTGCTCGTCATGGATGATGGAAAAGTATGTAACTCTTAGTAGTAATCCAATGATTGGTTATTATAATGCAAAGTGTTCGAGTGCTGTACTGTCCTTACCATCATGCACCGTCCTCACCATCATGCATTGTCCTTACCATAACGCACCAGCTCACCCTCGCACACCGTCCTCACCATCACTCACCACCATCACCATCACGCACCAGCCTCGCCATTGCACATTGTTCTTACCGTCGCACGCCATCCTCACCGTCGCACACCAATGATTGGTTATTATAATTTAGTGTTCGAGTGCTGCACCGTCCTCACCATTGTGCATTGTCCTCACCATCACACACCATTCTCACCATTATGTACTGTCCTCACCATCATATACCATCCTCATCATCACTCAGTTATGGCCTTTAAACTTAGAAGATATGAACATTTCTTTTCCAGACTTGTTTTGCAATGCCTGAAAATGTTGATATGAAATTTTGTATATACCGTTATCATGAACCGTTACAGAACCAGTTTTTTTTTCATGGTGAATTACCCATTTTTGACAGAGTTATGGCCCTTAAACTTAGAAGATATGAAAATTTGTTTTCTGGATGTTTGTTTTGCAATGCCTGAAATTTTGTATATACCTTTATCATGTACTGTTACAGATCAAGTTTGACTTTCATTGTGATTTGCCTAATTTTCACAGAGTTATGGCCCTTGAATTTAGGAGATACAAAAAAATTGTTGGGTTTGGTAGGGGACATGTATTGCTTTATATTAGCAGTACTCACTGAATGCTTGTTCAATATGTGCTTACAACTCATCCATCTGCTCACTCAATCATTCTTTCTTTCTTTCAGGTTATGGAATTTGATTCCCCTAAAGTTCTTCTAGCTAAAAGACATTCAAAATTTAAAACAATGATTGAAGCTTTGAAGACGCATCCAAAAGACTCGGTTTCCGAGGATACTGTAATCCCCCTCGAAGTGTCCGACTCACTACCCAAAGATCCATTTCCTGAAGACTCTGTCGTTTCATCTCTTTCTTACACAGATAAGACGGAGCCATGGTTTAGCTAGCAAAGAAAAAATACAGACAGCACCATGCAACCAGAATGTGCCTTTGACTTTCGCAAATACAAAGTGCTGTCATAATAATGATGCATGCAATTCAAAAGACTTGGAAGCATTTTTCTTATATACATTAGAATCTCGTTTGGTTGAACTCCGAAGGGTCGAATACATTGCAACGCTTGAAACAAAAACGAAGTCCCGAGTTACACTTACACAATGTGTACCTTATGGTTAGTTCGAACTACCCGATGGGTCGAACACTTTCTCAAGCACCGACGGGGTTCGAACCAACGGGATTCAGCTGTATATATCTTCCAATCTCAAGGCAGAAAGCAATTATTTATTTTTTAAAATTTCAGTCTCAAGGAAGAAACAATATCTTGCATTTACAAGATATTATATTTTAAACACCTTGATTGTGAACAAAGACAACATTTTAAAAAGAACAATTATAATCTCAGTCTAGAAAGAATATAAGTATTTTTTAGTTTTTAGTATATATGTATATAATGGAGGGAATTGCAATGGGTTTTTTCAGGTGTTAAAATTGTCTTTGAAACTGACACTGGTGCTAAAACTACTGCTTGATTGAAGCAGCCTCCAGGGAAAATAAGGTTTTGTTCAGTTAGCTTTATCATATTGCATTATTTGTATCTATGTAACTTAAGTTTTTCGCTCCAGGGCTTCTAGAATGTTTATAAAATCCACTGGCCATGAGATCAGGGATTTAAAAAAATTATCAGCCACGATTTAAAATTCACAAGCCCTATTTTACTTTAAATTAATACAATTAATACAATTTTATTAAATAGTAATAAAAATGACATATGTCACCTAAAGAGGGAGATAGAGCTTAAAAACACTAACATTGGGGGTTGGAGTGGGGTCAGGATATTCATATTTATAAAATAGACTTAACTGCAACATTTGATCTCTTTTTCTTTTTTTTTCACTAGCCATCGGGCATGGCAATAGTATTTATTTACTAGCCCAGCACTGAATATCACTAGCCATGGGACTGAGGCTACCATAATCTAGAAGCCCTGACCTCTTTTCATTCATGCTTGTAAACGATACATTTTCAGATGTAATCCAATCTTTTTTTTTAAATCATGTCGTACTCCTATTTTTACGTTTTATGACGATATTGTAAATATTGGTGTGAAAACTATGTTTAACCCTTGATGTTTGATTCCTTGGGAAAATCCAAGTTGTTAAGAAAGATTAATATTAAAAAACATTTAAAAATATTTTCTTTTAACTGAATCTGGAATTTTTTAGCCGTGTTCATTGGCTGTTGGATTGTTGGGACCAGTCAGTTGGAATCGGGGGATTATGCTGTAATGTATTTAGTGAGAGGTCAGGTTAAGGATCACGTAAAGAGAAAATGATCCTACTTTTCTTTACCTTTTTACATAGTTATCCTGACCAGCCTCATTCGACTCCTAGGTCAGCATACAATGTAGCTGAAATAACAAAAACAAAGACATTCACATAATTTTTATGGACTGCAGGAAAAAAATAATAACTAGTTTATTACTTAGGATATCAGCTTTATCCTGTTCCTGTTCGGGTCCAGTAGGAAATTGCGCTCTTTCCCATCTAACTGTCACAGGATAAAGCCGATATCCTACGTCATTAACTAGTCATTCTCTATTTATGCTGCTAACTGAAATAAGCTCAAACTTTCTTGTTTTCTTTGTTACATTTCTTCTCTTTGTAGAATGTTCACCTAAGGTGTGACAGGTCATAGGATCAGTCCCATTCAGTGGACGCAGGTTATTTTGTTTCTATTCAGCCAGTGCCCTGTAACTGGCATATTAAAGGCCATGGTATGTACCATCCTGTCTATGGGAAAGTGCATATATACAAAATTCCTTGTGGTCACATTGGGTTTCATCAGTTTGTTTCTTTTAACCAAATGTCAAAATTTGACTGGTGTTTTCCGTTTTTTATTATTAGCAATTTATACATATTTATTTTATTACATTTAATGTGATTTTGGCGTATAAAATATTTGTATCTAGGCTTTTGCCTTATCGCATGTGTGTTGGTAAATAAATATTGCAAATATTATGCTTTAATCACGTTTAACAGGCATTCTCATTATGCTAATAGTCGCATTGACTTGCATTTCATTTCATTTCAACTTATTTTCATACTTATATCCAATTAAGGTTTAAGCACGATGTCCTGGGCACACACCTCAGCTATCTGGGCTGTCTGTCCGGGACAGTGGGTTAGTGGTTAGTTGGTTAGTGAGAGAGAAGAGGCTGTAGTAGCCTTTCACCTACCCATTGAGCCCTTAAGAACTCGCTCTGGATTGGAGCCATTACCAGGCTGCAAACCCTGTACCTACTAGCTTGTAGTCTGATGGCTTATCCACTGTGCCACAGAGCCTGGTATCAACTTGTAGCATGCAATCGAATCATACTGTGAGAAAAGCTAAATCGGAATGACATTAGTGATTGGTGATAAATGTGGTTGGTTGTAAAAAAAAAGTTTCATCTGGGCAAAAAATGTATGCAATTTTATTTCAGCTAGTACAAGTAGCCTTGTGCTTGAAACATGTATGGGGTATTTGTAAAAAAAAAGTACTTGAATTTTGTGCGGAACTAGGGTAGTCATAGATGCTACCCGTTATCTCAGAAATGAGCAGGTAGGAGTTTTAGCCACATCTGTTACTATTGTCATCTATGGGATTTGTTTTGGTAGTATACACCCATATAGTATATGTGAAAATGCATGTAAAACCTTTGAAAACTTTATTAATCATAATAATTTTTGTTATTTAATTTTATGAAATAGAATTAAGATTTAAAAGAAATGAGATTGTGAAAGTCTTTGATTCAGCAGTGTTATTGTGTTCAAGCAGTAATGGGGAAAAGATATTTCATGACTACAAAGTAATAATATTGTTCTACAAGTCCCTTTGCTAACTGCTTTTAATTACAGTTGGTGTATGTTTGTGTGCATGGACATGCGTGTTTGTGTGCATGGACATGCATGTTTGTGTGCATGGACATGCGTGTTTGTGCATGTTTCTTTTTTTTGTGTACATGCATGTGTATGTGGTTTTTGGATGTCATGGAGAAAAAGAAAAACATAATTTGTCATTATTTAAGCACCCGCCAAGCATTTTCTGACAGCGTCATTAAAACAAACTACAACACAGCAATTACTGTATGCATGTTTTAATCAACCAAGAACAAATTACAACACAGCAGTTACTGTATGCATGTTTTAATCAACCAAGAACAAATTACAACACAGCAGTTACTGTATGCATGTTTTAATCAACCAAGAACAAATTACAACACAGCAGTTACTGTATGCATGTTTTAATCAACCAAGAACAAATTACAACACAGCAAGTACTGTATGCATGTTTTAATCAACCAAGAACAAATTACAACACAGCAGTTACTGTATGCATGTTTTAATCAACCAAGAACAAATTACAACACAGCAGTTACTGTATGCATGTTTTAATCAACCAAGAACAAATTACAACACAGCAGTTACTGTATGCATGTTTTAATCAACCAAGAACAAATTACAACACAGCAAGTACTGTATGCATGTTTTAATCAACCAAGAATATAACTCTTTATAGGCACAGACCCTAGTTTTAACCTGTAAAAAATAAACACTAAGTTTAGTTAATCAACAAACCTGTAACTCGTTTGGATAAAGTTACAGTAGAGTTAAAGAAGAGTCTATGATGTTAAAATGGGAAATAACTTTTAAAATAGACTAGAACTCAAATTAATAAACCGCTATTTCTCAGGCGCATGTGCGTTTTTAAAAATATGAAATATGCATTTGTTTTTATTAGAAACACCAGGATGACCAGAAACACCTTGGTTCTACAGAAATGGATAATCTAAAGAATAAAATAGAAGTAATGTTTGATTTCAGTGATCATAAATGGCTCTAACAGTGAAACATATGCTGTAGTATTATTAGAAACACCAGGATGAGCAGAAACACCTTGGTTCTACAGAAATGGATAATCTAAAGAATAAAATAGAAGTAATGTTTAATTTCAGTGATCATAAACGGCTCTAACAGTGAAACATATGCTGTAGTGTTATTAGAAACACCAGGATCAGCAGAAACACCTTGGTTCTACAGAAATGGATAATCTAAAGAATAAAATAGAAGTAATGTTTAATTTCAGTGATCATAAATGGCTCTAACAGTGAAACATATGCTGTAGTGTTATTAGAAACACCAGGATGACCAGAAACACCTTGGTTCTACAGAAATGGATAATCTAAAGAATAAAATAGAAGTAATGTTTGATTTCAGTGATCATAAATGGCTCTAACAGTGAAACATATGCTGTAGTGTTATTAGAAACACCAGGATGAGCAGAAACACCTTGGTTCTACAGAAATGGATAATCTAAAGAATGAAATTTAAGTAATGTTTTATTTCAGTGATCATAAACGGCTCTAACAGTGAAACATATGCTGTAGTGTTATTAGAAACGCCAGGATGAGCAGAAACCTTGGTTCTACAGAAATGGATAATCTAAAGAATGAAATTTAAGTAATGTTTTATTTCAGTGATCATAAACGGCTCTAGCAGTGAAACATATGCTGTAGTGTTTAAAAACTAGGGTCTGCCCCTTTAATGGTTCAAAAACAATACTGAGCTTTTGCTGTTGGTAAACAATTGATTTTAAAACAGGGTTTCACAAAAGATTTCTCTGAAAACTAATTCTTTGTGAAAGTGGACAGGTGCAATATCATTAAACAGAGATTACAAATAACACTGGTCATAATATGGATCTCTGCAGGAGTTCTTCATTAACAAGTGTCATGTCATGTTAGTTGTATTTTAGAACTGAGATCAATGCTTATTAAACTGACTCTGAGCTCAAATCTTCAATGACATCACACACATGCAATTTGTATGGCGTTGCCATGGCGTTAAAGTCTCTAAATGTTATTACAGACTTGAGTCTAGACTATCTTTACAAAATTTTAGAGTCTAGACTCAAATTTTTAATTGGAGTTTGAGACTCTATTGCCATGGCAACATCATACAAATTGTCTACACTTAAATGTGTATAAGCCTGGGCCTATATATACTAAAACATTAGGGCAGTTGCTGACTTGATCACATGGGGGCTGGAAACGCTATAATTATTATTTTATATATGGTGGATCTGCATAATGAGCTTAAACAAAACATTTGTGGATGATGAGAATTGTTTTTTTGTTTTTTTAAAAGCCTCCCCGCCCAAATAGCCGATATCATTTTAAATATTCATTCATTAAACATTACATATTAAACCCCCATATGATTAATTCTGGAACAGACTCTAGTGTTTTGATATTGTGCTTTTGCACTTTCAGTTTTCAGTTTTGGTTTACTATAGGTCACTGATTGTTTGTGAGTTTTCTGTTGTATACTTAAGAATATACATGTAGGTAATTCTGATATTTCAATATTGTCATTCCTGCGTACACAGCCACCTGCAATAAGCAGTCAACTGCATAAAGCAGCCACCTGCAATAAGCAGCCACCTGCAATAAGCATTCAACTCTCGTAAGATGGGCGAGACATAGCCCGGTGCCTGAAGCATGGCCGGTCTATGATCCATCCATGTCGTTGGACCCATTGGGCTATTTCTCCTTCCAGCCAGTGCACCATGACTGGTATATCAAAGGCTGTGGTATGTACTGTCCTGTCTGTGGGAAAGTGCATATAAAAAAATCCCTTGCTGCATTAGGAAAAATGTAGGGGGGGGGGGGTCCTTTGATGACTACATGTCAGGATTATCAAATGTTTGACATCCAATAGCCGATGATTAATTAATCAATGTACTCCAGTGGTGTCGTTAAACAAAACAAACTCTTTCAGTGGTCTTAAGAGTTGTCAGACTATTCTCATAATCAGTTACACACTGGCCTTTATTAAATGGCCATCTATCTTTAAGCCCAGCGTACTATTTTTCGAAATCAATGAATACAGTGTAAACTGGCCTTTACCTTTATTAATCAGCTACCTGACTTGTATTAAGCAATTACATGTTTAAGTTTCAAAATCATCAGATACAATGCAAACCAAGTTGTTTTAAGCAACCACCTATTTATAAAGGAAACTTTACTCATGTTCAAAATCATCTATTTTAGTACAAGCCAACCTGTCCTAAGAAGCCACCTTGCTTTTTTTGGTAAATCATTGTCTTAAGCAGCCACCTGTCTCGAAGCATGTGTTTGCCTCATTGCAGATGAAAAGTTATATATATATATGTCACATATTATTAAGTTCATAAAATGATTAACTACACGTTTTAATTTAAAAAATTTATATATATAATATGGTTTTGTTTTTTATTTTCTTACATAGGGCCTACTTTGTAATAAATTAGTGCCATAATACTTTTTTATCTTTTTTCCATAAAACGAGGGTGGTATTGCATAAATCGTGTAATTGTGTTTCATCTGTTTCATCTGTCAAATCCGTATTGCATGCATGTCAGTACGTTGAAAGTTAATAAAATGCTGAACATCGTCAACAAATCACTGTTGTTTGGTTTTTATTGAAATCGAGTTTTATAGGCTTTGCCACATTTTTTTTTTTTTTTTTTTTTTTAAAGTTGACATTTGTAAGTATTATGTAATTTAAAAGTGCAGGTAAGAATCATAATTACAAGTATCATATTTCGCAGTTCTTACATATGTCAGTGATAAATAACTAATAATTAATTGATCCCACACATAATCTTTGGATAAATAACTTGGGGAATTTGTATAACTTGTTCCTAATCCTTTTCAAAAAGCAATAAAATATGTTTCAGTTAATCAACTCGGGATTATTAAAATTGTTCTTGCATACGGTGTTAAATAGGACAGCCACGGCGGAGGCAAGCAGACATTGGGGCGGCTTATTGAGATCGAGGGCATAAAGCACATTTTCTAGGGGGTTCGGTGGTATGCTCCCCCGTAAAATTTTAAAAACGATGTCCTAAAGTGCAACTTCCTGCATTCTACAAATAAAGGGGCAGGATTTAGCTCAGTCGGTTGAGTGCTCGCTTGGGGTACTTGCGTCACAGGATCGAACTACTGATGGATCCATTCAACTGATTAGAGTTTTTCTCGTTACAACCAGTGCACCACAATGTGCATGGAATTTAGCATTTTCAATAAAATGACAAATTGTTTAAGGACAGTAACAAAGACCGTGGTATATACTGTGCTGCCTGTGGGATGCTGCATATAAAAGATCTTTTTCTGTTAAACAAAATGAGTTGGCGGCCGCGAATTTCTCTATCATTTATCTATGTGGTCCTTAACCATATTCATATGTCCAATATAAAACGTTCCTTCCTTCCTTCCTTCTTAGACATAGGCGGGGAGTGGGGGGGTGGGGGGGGGCAAATCTTCAAATTCGTGCAAAAACGATAGAGATATTCATGGCTAAATGAACTGGCCTAAAACCTTTTTTCTATCATTCTACCCACAATATTAGTTGTAGTCCATGTAAAAATGCTTAGTTATTCGTTTGCAACCCTATATAGATGTTTAACTGTAATGCTATTATGAATAACTGTTGGTATCCAGATTCGGGCATTTTAGCCTTCCACCCCCTCTACAAAAATGGAAGCCCGTACGCCTGTTTTTGGATGGCGTAGGGGATTTGTTCTCGCATGGTAAGACAATAATATATAACGTTTTCAACAAAAAAAATGCGATCGTAGATTTAGTTGTCATTACTTGGTGCAAAAAAAGCCATCATTATTCGTCACATATATGAACATGGGATTCGTTCTTTCCTCTGGCTCTGGAAACTTGACCACACTTTGTATATCGATTTACATCTCTTGACTTACGATCAGTAATTATGTTTCTTGAAAAACATGAAATACAGGCCCCTACTAATGGAATTTTTTACGACTAGTAATAAATATTCCTTGAAAAACTCATAAACTACTAATGCAGCGTATTGAGATGGAGTTTGTTTTGTTTTGTTTTGACATAGACTACGTCTCCGTAAGAATCGTGTGTGTGCGCGCGTGCGTGCGTGTGTGTGTGCGTGTATATGTGTGTGCGTGTGCGTATCTGTGTGTGTGTGTGTGTGTGTGTGTTGGCTGGAGCTGTGTCACGTGAGTTTTTCACAATTTTAAACAGGTGCACGTACCTCTGAGAAATAGCGGTTAGCGACTAGTAAATGGATAGTCGTAGAAGTCGAGCCCCTGCGCGTGCTGTAACCTCACCGTGGTGCAGGGGTGTAACATTCTCTTTGAGAATGGCCAATACAGCACAAATTGAAGTTTAGAGTAAAATTCAGTATCCGTAAAATTCTGTGATATTTGTATTTGTATTTTTGGCACAGTTCTTTACACTGTTTTTGTTTAAATCTTGAATTTTTATATTGATGTTGATCATCACTTTATTTATTTGCATTATCATAGTTTGACACCCAATAGCCGATGTATTTTTCGTGCTGGGGTGTCGTTAAACATTCATTCATTCATTTAGAAGTCGAGAGATTGGCGAGTTGGCCAACGTCGTCGTGACAGTTGCTAGTCTGATCTCACCATCAGTGTTCATTTTTAAAGGCTGAAACTAGAGGCTGTGCTGTCCGGAGCACAAACCTCATCTGAATGGGGTGCAAGTTTAGATTTGGGTTCATGGCCAGCTGTAAATTAATTATTATTATAATTATTTTATAATTTAAAGGGACAGACCCTAGTTTTTAAACACTAAGGCATATTTTTCACCTACTTTCCGTGACCTTGACCTTGATGACGTCCTCGTCCTACTGGCCCTGACCTACTTAGACTGGCCTTGACCTTGATGACGTCACGGACTACTGTACCGTGTGCAACATCCTACTGACCCGGCCCTGACCTACTTAGACCGGCCCCTGACCTACTTAGACTAGCACGAAAGAGTATAAAAAGGCTAGATACGGTTTCATTGTCATTCGCTCGCCGAAAACGACCAGATATACGTTCGTTTTACTAGAGAACAGACGTGTTTTATGATTCTGACATTCTTGTGGCTTGTTGCACTCTATCTGGAACGAAGAAGATGGCATCGGGATATTCGATCAGTCTTAGTAGCAACAGTAGCGACGAGGACGACGTCTTGGTCTGCAAATGTTCAGAAAGACATACAATCAAATGTGTGACTAGCAAACAAGATGAGAAGAAGAGTACTCATTGTGTGGATCAAGCGGATGCTACACGCAAAATTGGGGATAGAATTGAAGATGGCGAACTCGTGGATGAACCCACAGATCAGACGGATGCTGCCTGTGAAACAGATGCTGTCTGGGATGAGGAAGATTGCTATTCGAGACGTTACGTGTTCTGTCATCGTCCCGAAATGAGACATTTCTATGCCCGGATGCTGACGTATGCTCGGTGGCCCATACAATTACGTCAAAAACCAAAAGAACTTGCCAAGGCCGGTTTCTACTACACGGGAGACCACGATGCCATCACCTGTTACTGTTGCGGACTTCGCGTCTACCGATGGAAGAAAACAGACGACCCAGTGATGGAACATTACAGACTCTCTCCAAGATGTCCTTATGTGAACAACCTGTTCATACATTAAATGTTTTAGACACTTGTGTGCTATGTTTTCATGTTGTATGTTGTGAATAAAACCGTGAATAACAGGTTTTGCTTTCTTATTTATGTCCTGGGTCCATGAGTGTGTCTCTGGACGTGTCCCTATGGTAGTAACACTGGTAAAGGGTAATATTTTGGTAACGATTATTTTTGGGAGCTCGCACGATGAGATTTGTGCTTGGGAGGAGGGACACTGGTCATACGTATCACACACACATTCAAACATTCCTGTACCATATCTTTATGCGTCATAAGGTATATAAGTAAAATAGTTTTGGAAAACTCGTCATTTGAGGTAGAACTTTCAGAGGAGCAACATGTCAGACCAGTACAAGTTATATGTACCCGACGTGGATAAGTGGACCCGTTTCTATAAACTGCAGGCAGAAGGTAAACTTCAACCTCATTTTCCAGTGCAACGTGGTGGGAAAAGTCAGATCATGTACAGTGTGGATCGATGTCTAGAACTCTACGATCCCACGTGGAAAAAAGAAAAAGAGGAACAAAACAAGTCCCCGACACCCAAAGTCGTCATGGTCTCCCCCACACAACAAGTGGTAGAGCAAGCCAAAGCCGATCTGAAACGGAAACAACAACAACAACAACAAAGTGGTACGGGTTGGAAAGCCCCGAAACGGCAGAAGCATTTCTATATAAGCTATAAAAGGAACTATGTGGGTCAGATATCGTCATTTCATTTAGAGTCGTCATGCAGAGCACATGTTCAGAATGTGGTTTCACATTCTCGAGGAGAGACGCCATGTTAAGACATTTTCAACAAAAACATGCTAAAGGTCTACCACCACCACCACCACCACCACCACCACCACCACCACAGCAGCAGCCACCACCACCACCACCACCACCACAGCAGCAGCAGCCACCACCACCACCACATCCACCACCACCACCACAGCAGCAGCCACCACCACCACCACCACCACCACCACCACAGCAGCAGCAGCCACCACCACCACCACCACCACCACCACCACCACCACCACCACCACCACCACCACCACCACCACAGCAGCCACCACCACCACCACCACAGCAGCAGCAGCATCCCCTAAGATTGCTACATCCCTTCACCATGATCGTGTCGGGACCCACGTCGTGTGGAAAGACATTTTTGGTATACAAATTGTTGAGAGATGGTAAAATCCAGCCGCCTCCCCAGCGCGTCATCTGGCTCTACAAACGATGGCAACCCCTCTATGATACGATCAAAATGGTTGCTCGAGTGAAATTTGTTCAAGGCATACCTGAGAATTTGGAAAAGGATCGTTATTTGGATCCCAGAGTCAGAAATCTCATCGTGTTGGACGACTTGATGTCTACAGCTGGAAAAGACCCTCGCATCACCGACCTGTTCACAGAAGGAAGTCACCACAGAAACCTCTCTGTGATTGCCATCAACCAGAACTTGTATCACAGCAAGGACCCGACACAGAGAAGAAACTGCCATTATCTAGCGCTGTTCAACAACCCCATCGACAAGCAGCAAGTTCTGACTTTGGCACGGCAGATGTATCCTGGAAATACTCGTCATTTCATGCATCAGTTTGAGGAAGCTACCCACAGGCCCTACGGACATCTCTTGGTGGACTTGAAACCGACCACGCCCGAACATTGGCGTCTTCGGCCTAATGGTTTAGAGACGGGGCCGTCCGAATGGTATAAAAGCACGAACGTAACGGCGAATGTCTCAGAAGAGTTGCAGCCACCGACGAAGAAAGAGCTCTACATGCAAATCATGCAAAGAAACGCATTCAAGAGAAAACTACCAGGCATACCCGCCTACGAAAGTGACGACGAAGAAGATGATGAGGTAGAACCCTATCTGAAAAAAGTCAAGAGAATGCAGTCTTGCGATACGTGTGGTCTGGTCTTTAAAGACGGAAGCGACTTGCAGCGACACGTGAAAACGTGCGAAGAGGGAAATGAACAAGAAGAAGAGCCGTCGCCCGACCTGGAAAACCAAGGCATTCGTCTCATGGTGGAACGTGTATTCGACATCAATCGTGACTATCTCCAAAGCAAGAGGAAACGCTACGAAGAAAAAACATGTCCCAAGATGCCATTGAAAGAAACATGAAGACATTGCAATGGAAGTTATTTAAAGACACGTACTCTCGCTTCCTGACCTATATGCATTACTTTGACAAAGGTCCCAACACCAGAAAAATTTTACAGTTTGTGAATCCAGACAAAGATGTGAGACCACAGATTCGTTCTAAATTAAATCAGTATCGTTCATGGATCGGCGAATATTTGGATGAACAAGACGACGACGATACCGACGATGAGGAGGACGACGATGATGAAGAGAAATGAACACTCATATTATTCACATGTCGCCCTTAAGGCCTCTCGATGTAACGCAGTGTGTGTCCATTTTATATATGTGTCAGTGATTTGTAATTTAGAAATAAATGAAAAACCAAACCATTGCGTTTGTTTTTTGTGTTTTTTACTCTATGACTAGATTTGTGATTGGATATTACTACCGCTACTTTATAGTAGCAAGAGCTGTGTGTACAAGACAGAACATACCACGATCTTTGATATACCAGACATAATACACTAGTTGGCTATAGCTTAATGGGCCACCGACGGGGATCGATCCTAGATCGACCACTGTATTTACCTATTTGGTAATTAAAAAAGCCCTGTAAAAAGGCTTGTACTCTAGGGAAATACTTGTGTTTAAAATGTAGTTAAAAGATCATAGTTTAGGTCGGAGCGTTCAGTTGCAGTCACGCGTTCTTTCTTCAAAGCAATGGGCTGGGGATCTTTCTCACACACACACACACACACACACACACACACACACACACACACACACACATTCCTTTCTTCCCTTAACAAACATTCCTTTCTTCTCCTTAACAAATATTCCTTTCTTCTCCTTAACACATATGCCTTTCTTCTTAACAAACATTCCTTTCTTCGAGACAAATATGTCTTTCTTTTCCTATGGCTAAAACAAAATAAAAATATTTGTGTTCAATTAATCTTTATTTTACGAGGAAGGAAATGTTTTATTTACTCAACATATTTTATTTATGGTTATACAAGAAAGAAAGAAATGTTTTATTTAACGACGCACTCAACACATTGTATTTACGGTTATACGGACATATGGTTAAGGACCACGCAGATTTTGAAAGAAAACCCGCTGTCGCCACTGCATGGGCTACTCTTTTTGAATAGCAGCAAGGGATCCTACACCATCCCACAGACAGGATAGTACATACCGTTGTCCAGTTGTGGAGCATTGGCTGGATATATACCAGACCGACCGCACATCAAGGGAACACTGAGCTACGTCCCGTCCCCACAGGGTTATTAGAGGCTGCTTGAAAAAAAAATCGTAACATAATAAATAAATAAACAAATAAATAAGTAAGTAAGTAAGTAAAATAAAAACAAACTATAAATTATTATTTTGGTTTAAAAAATAATAGAAAAATATAATTTCCCCACATGAAATATGAACGACGTACCCTCAGCGCTGGGCGCGAAGTCGTTCGCACTTGACTACTAAAAGCATGTTAACAACATCTGTCATTTAAACCGTTATATGTGCGAGCGGCGAAGCGCGGAATGAAGTGACGAAATAGGTTAGTTCATAATAATCTTGTGAATGCGCTATCAGATAGGGTAGAGCAAGATTCTATTTTACACCATTTAAATCATTTCTTATTTCACGTCTTTAAGAATGTAACTTCTAGTTCAGTATTGCCACCAACAATAAAATAGGATACCACCGCTTCCCGGATGTAAACAGTGATAACCATTCATCATTCAGTGCGCTAAAATTAAACACACTACCTGGCGTCGGGCCGAGTCCTTAGATGTGGTAGGTTAACGACACCACTAGAGCACCTCGATTTATGAATCATTGCCTATTGGATGTGAAACATACTTTTGGACAGTTTTAGAGAGGAAACCCGCTACAGTTTCCCATTAGTAGCAAGGGATTCCACAGACAGGATAGCACGGGCGTTGCTAAGTACGACGGGTCGGGGCCGGGCTAAGTAGGTCAGGGGCCGGTCTAAGTAGGTCATGGCGCCCGGCAGGACGAGGTCACGTGACGTCATCAAGGTCAAGGTCACGGAAAGTAGGTCATGATTCTCAACAGGCCCTAATACTACTAATAGAGCCGTTTATGATCACAAACATGTCTTATATTTTATTGTTTAGATTATCCATTTCCGTAGAAATGAAGTGTTTCTGGTCATCCTGGTGTTTTTAATACCACAAAATGCATTTTTCATATTTAAAAAAACGCACGTGCGTCTGAGAAATAACAGTTATGGAGTCAAGTTTTAGTCTATGTTTAACCATATTTCACCGACTCTTGTTTCACTCTCTTGTAACGTTATACAAATGTGTTACCGGTTAGTACACCAAACTTAGTGTCCATTTTCATGGGTTGAAACTAGTGTCTGCGCCTTTAAATGACCTTCTGTAAAGGGTTATTATATTTCAATCTACATAATGACTAGACGCTGCAGGTTGTAATTATATTGTTTTCTTGTCTGGCTTTTAGCAGTATATGCAGCCTGCTCGTTAATCATTGGCTAAAATCAATGATATACCATGGCTTACCATTGGTTATCTCGTTTATCACCCGAACATTCATAATCAATAATACGAGTGGACACATCTATGTTAGAAATTTTATTTTGCTTTGCAGTGGGAGCATTTGGTTTTTGGGTTATCGTTGTTAGGTATTTTATTTGATCTTTGGTCTGTTTTTCTGTGTACACAATTATACAAAGAATAATTTTAAAACTTGCTCTCATCGTTTTGGTTTTGTTCGGATGGTAACGTAGGAATTCGATTTTAAACTCTGTAAACTGTGAGTAAATCAATGTGTTGTGTGTCTTTAAATGTGCGAGTGTTGCAAGGGACTGAGTGAGTGTTACTCACTGGCGTAACCAGGGACAGTGAACATGGGGACATACGAGGGTACAGTCAGTCAGAATACTCGGGCTACGGGGCCAACACCCACCACTCCCCATGCCCTGATCTAGAAAATTAGGGGTTTTATAAAATATATTTTCTGGTGGAGCATAACTTGTTGTTTCCGGGTTGGGGTTGGATGTTGTTATTGTCTGCAAGGGAGCACCAGCAGTCTGACCGGGGCCGGTAACAGGCGGAGGGTGATATGGTGCTATGGAATTTGGAATGTTTCGTCAGATGAAGCCAACGAGAAAGGGTGCGCAGTGTTTGTGAAGGATATTAGGCGCAATTTTGAATGGTCCGCCAAAAAGGAAAATAGGGAGCTACGTATAGGTTTTGAAGATTAGTATGCCGAGAGTAATTCATTAAGTGCACCCAGCTAACGCAGCCCAAACGCTGTCCGGAGTTGAAATTGGTTTTAACTTTTAGAGTTATCGCTTCGGATTCAAATAATGACCTACTAGTGTTACCAGCCAATCAAATTTCATAACGTCTGGTAGTGAGTATGTTGCATACGGTAAAAGGAGCAACTCTGTAGGAAGGAAGGAAATGGTGTATTTAACGACGCACTCAACACATTTTATTTACGGTTACCGGTATATGGTTAAGGACCACACAGATATTGAGAGAGAAAACCCACTCTTTTCGATTAGCAGCAAGGGATCTTTTATATGCACCATCCCATAGACAGGATAGCACATACCACGGTATTTGATGTACCAGTCTTGGTGCACTGGCTGGAGCGACTACTTTGTAAGAAAACCCAGCTGACATGTCATCTGCGAGTCCCCCGAAGCAAGATATCTAAAAACAAATACTGTTTATATAGCCTTGATGTTAGCTATAGTATTCATAAACTGGTGTTTTTTTGTTGTTGTTTTGAGGGGTTTTTTTATGTGTGTGTGGTTGTTTTGTTGTTTTTTGGGGTTGTTTTTTTGTTGTTGGTTGGGGGTTGTAGGTTTTTTTTGGGAAGTGTATGTGTGTATAATACAAGTAATCGATTTCGATCGTGCTGCTTTTTCGTTGGATGTATCACATTGGCGACCTGGTCATCACCTAGGAGCAGCCAGTCGTATGTCTTGAAATTGTTAGAATGACCATATGTTTGACGACCAATAGCCGATGATAAGATAAAAAAAAAATCAATGTGCTCTAGTGACGTAATTAAATAAAACAAACTTTACTTTGAAATTGTTAACACATATACATGTATGTCTAAACAAGTACGTGTTATAAAAAAAAACATAACCACAGGGTATGTAAGAAACCTGTTTTCTTTTCTCAACAGGAGCACCTGACGATGGGATGTAACACCTCAGCGCCAGAAATGCTCGATCGCATCCGGCGGTTTGACAGCAGCAGCGGCGGTGACGAGCGGCAGTCGGCGCATGAAGACGCTGATGTCAATCACGTCGGCGACACCGCACATCACGACAGCACGGACGGGAAAACCCGCCAAACATCTGATAAGAAACAAGATTCATAAGCACACTGGTGGCGGCGGATTCAGGTGTATGGTGGGTTAGGGGGAGGTCTATGATGGGGTTAGGGGGAGGTCTATGATGGGGTTAGGGGGAGGTGTATGATTAGGTAGGGGGAGGTGTATGATGGGGTAAGGGGAGATGTATGATGGGGGTTGGATGAAATATAAAGACAACACGTGTGCAGAGGAGGGGCTTGCCGGGTTGGAACATCCCCACCCCCACCCCAGCTCTAAGAAACTTCTGCTGTTGTTTTTAATGTATTTTTCGAGAGAACGTGACCCGACTCCAAAACAACTTCGCTCGCCACAATCTACACACACACTTCTTCCCCTCAACAATTTCCTGAACTTCTTTGTTTGGACAAAACTCGCAGAGGTTATGTCCACGGCAGGCTTGCTTGAAGATTGTGTGATGGAAGCATGCTACAAATTACTCACTCAAGGTGATGTTCGGGACAGTATTATAACATATTCTATTACATTTTCTCAGTTCTAGGATTTCAGAGATGACATTTTATACATTGTGTAAAAACATTTGTGCTTAAGGCTTATATAGGATTCGGCGTGTGCGTGCGGTCCCGCTAAAACCAAATCGAAATACATTACTAGTATTTTTACTGAGAGCGTTGCGACTGGCTGCGTCTGCAAAACGCCTACGGCCAGCCGGAACGCAGTTGGTGTATCTGCCCTGAACACAAGCCACAGACGCGTGTGACGCAATAGTCGGACCGCACGCACGCGCCGCTGCCAGTCTATATGAACCTTTACCGAGAGGTCAGGATCGGCACTGAACATGGTTACAGAATACAGACTCGAGAGAACTGTGTTGATCGAGAATATTCTTAAGAACAAACCAGATCTGGTTACAGATTTCGGAGCTATATGAGCGCTACGATATCGTAAAACCGTGGTAAACTATGACGTCACAATGACGCATGCCATACCCTAAGACGGTTTTACGATATCGTAGCGCTATGATAACATCAAAAATCTGGGCCCTGAACACTTTCTATTATGAAGAGTCCACGGAAATAACCTGTGATGTCATATTTATGGTAAGGTGACATATATATATACACGTGTATATATATATATATATATATATATATATATATATATATATATATATATATATTTAAGTTTACAACTCTGCAATTGTAGAATAGTTATGCCTAAGAAAGCATAATTCACCAAATTACTAACAACTTCTTATGGCCATAATCAGAGCCGGTTTATCCCAGTAGCACATGTAGCACGTACTACGGGCCCCGCGGTGATGTGTACATTTATTTTCCCCCTCTCTTCGAGGGGGTGGGTTGCAAAATATATATCCTGGCCCCGTTGTTATTTTTGCTACAGGCCCTGAGAATCCTTAAACCAGCTCTGGCCATAATTGTAGGTTTTTATTTTAGTGTGTCATTGTGAATTTGACATACACGATCACTACAATACTGACTATCTGTTTGGACATCATAGGTTATTCCCGTGGACCCTTTGTATGTATTTGGATCAAGTTTAAACGGAATTATTGAAACTATACTCAACAACATTAACTAAGGGTCAGTAGATATGTTTGGCATTATTTTAACCTTTGAACACCACTCTCCCCCCAAAAAAATAAAAATAAAAATAAATAATAAATAAAAAAATAAATAAATCTAATAATAAAACATCCAACATAATTGCATTGTAAGGTGTCGACGTTGTGACAGAGAGAGCTAACATCGTTACAAACCCCAAGGGGCGGGACGTAGCCCAGTGGTACTGCAGTCGCTCAATGCGCGGTCGGTGTGGGATCAATCCTCGTCGGTGGGCTCATTGGACAATTCCTCGTTCCAGCCAGTGCACCACGACTGGTATATCAACGACCGTGGAATGGTGCATATAAAAAATCACTTGCTGCTAATCGAAAAAGAGTAGCCCGTGAAGTGGCGACAGCGGGTTTCCTCTCTCAATATCTGTGTGGTCCTTAATCATATGTCCGACGCCATGTAACCGAGTGCGTCCTTAAAGGGACATTCCTGAGGTTGCTGCACTTTCTAAGATGTTATCGACTAACAGAGACTTTTTAATGATTGTAATTACGTATAAAAAATATTTTTCTGCATAAAATATTAGTGACTGTATATTAAACGTGTTTCTGATCGTTTTAATATTTGTATTAGGTTAAATTTCATTTTATTTCCTAAAAATTATTTTTTCGTACGTACAAAATTATTTGAAGACAAAGTCCAGTTTGGCCTTCTTACAAATACTGAGATGACCAGAAACACATTGAATATACAGACACTGATATTCTAAACAAGAAAATATATTTAATAGGTAAGTTTAATCGTAGAAATATTTTATTAGTCAGAAACAAATTACAATGCAGCAAACTCAGGAATGTCCTTTTAAAAAAACCTGTTTCTTTGTTTCGTTACAAACGAACGTGCAACGAATACTAACCAAATGGCCATATCAGTAGCTTTCATATAATGCACGAAAAACTCACCACGTGCAAGATTGTATGCGTGTATCAGGGAACAAAGGAAGGAAGGAAATGTTTTATTTTATTTTATGGTTATATGGCGTCGGACATATGATTAAGGACCACACAGACATTGAGAGAGGAAACCAGCTGTTGCCACTTCATGGGCTACTCTTTTCGAGTAGTAGCAAGGGGTCTTGTATATGCACCATCCCACAGAGAGGATAGTACATACCACAGCTTTTGTTGCACCAGCTGTTGTGCACTGGCTGGAACGAGAAAATGGCTGGCTGAACGTAGGGCTGTTTATAGTTGCGAATACAGCTAGAATGCACTTATGTAACAGACTCAATTTTCGACGGTCGCCATATGTACTGTGTCTAAAATACACACATTTTTCTAAATCTGACGTAACAGACCTTTTGTTTGATCATTGTCTAGATTTTATTTATAATATACAAATGCAAACTCAGACTATCAACTGCCATGACAAAGTTTGCCAACTTTCTGCTCTCACGACTTCTACTACTGTCCAGTTCCTAGTCTGAGCACTCTTACAACTCGATTCTCGTTGTATAATAACCCATTAGTTGTTATTCTGAGCGGACCTGTCGAGCTGGACAACTTCGTCGTGACAGTTGTCAGTCTAAGCCTAGCATTAGCTGCTGTCACGACTTCCACGACTATCCAGTTGCTAGTCTGAGCGCTCTTGTAACTCGAATTTCGTCATATATACTCTTCAAAAGAAGAAACGCAAAACCACATTGTCGTAACATTTGGAGAATTGATTTAATTATTGAATGGTGAGTCCGATAATTACCAAATGTTGCAGGATTGTTCACAATTCACTCTAGTCCATTGTGAGTAAGTGATAGGACACACCACCAAGGTCAAGGTCATCTGGAGTCAATACCGGGTGTGGCCTCCGCGTGTGTTGACAACTGCCTGGCACCGCCTGCCCATTGAAGCAACCAGAGTACGGATGACGTCCCGGGGGATGGTGGCCCACTCGGCCTGCAAGGCTGCTGCCAGCTCGGGCAGGGTCTGGGGCTGTGGTTGTCGCTGTCGGAGGCGTCGGTCCAACTCGTCCCATAGATGCTCAATTGGGTTCAAATCCGGTGATATCGATGGCCAAGGAAGGACATTAATGTTGTTGTTCTGTGGGAAAGCCGTTGTGAGACGTGCTGTGTGAGGCCTGGCGTTGTCATGTTGGAACACTGCGTTGGCGTTGGCCATAACTGGAACGATGTGTGGCCGGAGGATCTGGTCAATGTAGCCCTGTGCATTCAGGTTGCCCTGCACGTGGACCAGGTCAGTTCTGCCAGTGTGTGAGATGGCTGCTCACACCATGACACTACCCCCGCCGAATCTGTCCACTTCCTGCACGCAGTTTGCCGCATAACGTTCACCACGACGCCTATACACGCGACATCTTCCATCATGACGTCGGAGCAGAAATCGGGACTCGTCACTGAACCACACCTGTCTCCATCGCAGTTGAGGCCATTGTCGATGAATCTGGCACCACTGCAGTCGGAGTCGATGGTGTTGTGGTGTTAAGATGACACCTCGAACTGGACGTCTGGCACGAATTCCTACCTCACGTAGGCGGTTCCGTACGGTCTGGTCGGATATCCTGCGCAAACCTGGTATTGCTGCGGCTGTGGAGGTGGCAGTAGTCAATCGTTCCCGAAGGTGGCGTACCCGGATGTAGCGGTCCTGCCCGGGGGTAGTGACCCGTGGTCGACCGGATCTAGGGAGATCACGTGTTGATCCATGTTGCTGGTAACAGTCCCACAGTCTGGAGATGGTGCTTGGGGACACATGGAATGCCCTGGCAACGGCCGTTCTGATTCGCCTGCGTCTAGTCGGCCGATGGCATTATTTCTCTGCGGTTCACTGAGACGTGGCATGTCCTGGATTGTCAACTGTCGGCCAGATACAGAGGCCAGGCGAGCGAACACCCTGCACTTTTATACTGTCGGTGTTCATGTTGCACATGCAGACAACGCACGTGCAGTGGTGACATGGTTTGCACGTGGCTACGTTTTTGCGAATATTCACATTTTAGAACTTTATTGTACAGTAGCTGCGTTTTATCGAATGTAACCGTGGGAATGTGTTTGGGACATGCACTGACCTTATATTCACAAAGCATGAACCGGTAGGAAACATAAAATCGGAGTTATAACCCATTTGTACCCTTTTGCGTTTCTTTTTTTGAAGAGTATATGATGGTCATATCCGATTCGGAGAAAATGTTCACGTGGCCCTTAACTTGTGACTAGTATATATTACACAGCAGTGTAAGATATTGCTTATGTCATAACAATCACTCAGTATCTAACTAGTGTAATATTGGCGTGACGTAGATCACTTGACCCAATTCGTAGAAAAATAACGTGTTGTAGGTCTCGACATCTGCTTGCTTCTTTGTTTCGGCTTGTTTGCAGTTGGTTTGTAATAGATATAATACTAAACTAGCTTGCCTGTCATACCATTTTTTATGAAACTCGTGAACAGTGTTGGTATTTCATTCGCTTGTCAGATACCAAAAAAGTTCACTCATTTCATAAAAATGGTATGACAGGCAAGCTCATACAGATATACATACAGATCGAGGACACTTGTAGCAATGAGATCACAATAGTAGTACTAGAAAGAAAGAAATGTTTTATTTAACGACGCACTCAACACATTTTATTTACGGTTATATGGCGTCAGACATATGGTTATAATAGTAGTACTAAACCAAATAACTTCCGTCTGGGTCAGTTGGAGGTGCAGCGAAGTTAACACCACAAGTCTTGTGATTGGTGATAAATTTGAGTGGGTTGTAAAAAAAAAAGTGTCCACTGTGTCAAGTAGTTTTGTGCTTGAAACGTGTATGGGGTACCTGTAGAAAAAAGTATTCAAATTTTTTGCGGAACTAGGGTAGTCATAGACGCTACCCGTTATCTCTGAAATGAGCAGCTTCACCCCAAATTTTTTCTTATTCACTTTAAGGTTGAGGGGTGGTAGTGTTTATATCCGTGGTGTTTATGTCGATTGATACGATACAGGTAGGAGGTTTAGTCACATATGTTACTATTCTCGATTTGATTTGGTAGTATACATCCAAATATGTAATCCAAAATTCCTATTTTCATTAAAAAGTAATGTTTAATTTTTGTTTCTCTTTCTTTCTTGGAGTGGTCATAGCGTGAGTTAGTTAATGGTTTATTTCACAAGTTTTTTATTTATTTTAATGTGTAGATACTTTTCTAGTTTAATCTTTTCTTTCACTTGAAAAATGACAGAATAGGGTGTATTTCGTCGGCTCCTCACAACCCCACGCGCCGTCGTACACCCTATCCCACGTACCGTCGTACACCCTACCCTACTCCACGTACCGTCGTACACCCTACCCAACGTACCGTCGCACACCCTACCCCATATGCCGTCGTACACCCTACCCAACGTACCGTCGTACACCCTACCCAACGTACCGTCGTACAACCTACCCCACGCGCCGTCGTACAACCTACCCCACGCGCCGTCGTACACCCTACCCCCACGTACCGTCGTACACCCTACCCCACGTGTCGTCGTACAACCCTATCCCACGTACCGACTTACACCATACCCCACGCGCCGTCGTACACAAGACATTAGCTCCAGAAACTCGGACGACCAGTTGTCGGCGCATGAAGACGCAAACGTCAATTGCGTCAGTGACACCGTCGATAATGTCAGCACGGATGGAACAGATTGTCCGATCAGCAACAGGATTCGTGACGGAGATGTTACGAATCCACTTCCATCACATGTTATGTTCCTGACAGATTGCAAATCCCTCCCTCAGAGCATATAGTCGCCTCAAGAAAACCTAGTAATAGCAGTTCAACAGGGACTGGCTGACCTTTCTCTACACATGCAAGTTGTAGTCCAATGGGTTCCTGCACATTGTGGTATTGCAGGGAATGAACAGGCTGACAGGCTGGCAAAAGAGGGAAGCACAATGGAAGAGCCAAATCATCCAATCTCCTTCAGACAGACAAAAACCATAATTAAGAGAAAGTTCCTATGCACTCACGCTACAACCAAAGATCCAATCCATCATCTGGAAAGATACCAAGACACAGTCGTTTTCAGTCTAAGAACCGGTCACTGCCATCTCAGATTCCATATGTACCGCCTGAAACTGGCAAACACTGATGAATGTCCATGTCAAACAGGACCACAGTCCCCAGAGCACATCCTGCAATTCTGCCCCCTCTACGATGAAGCCAGGATAAAGGACTGGCTGAACAGAGCAACACTACTAAAAATTATTTCACTCGGGACATACACATGATAATAACTGGTAACTGGTTCATTATCTCTGTGTATGGAACACCAACCCTGATATGAGGCAACTCTAAAGCAGACTTGGCACCTGCCTCTGTCGCTTCATTACCAATAATGCCAACAAAACTGTTTCCATAAATGGGATCATAGTGTCTAATATCTAGGGTTATGTTTGGGGTTTTTTTTTTCAACATTCACATTGGTAAGGCAACCAAATAAATTTCTGGTCTCTAGTTAGCGCTCGCGTCCATTTTGACCCTCGTGTTTTGTGGATTAGGCACAAGTGACACAACTTACTAGGCCTTCTCCAAAATACATACATATTACGACAGTAATATATTTTTGCAATATAAATATGAACAGAAATAAATATTATTGAAAAAAAAAGAAAAAGAAAGGAAACAAAAAAAGAGATGCAATAAAGTTTTCTATGTGTTCTATAATAAGACAGCAGGTTTGATAAAGGAAAATACAAAACACAAACAAGGCACCGCAATGATTACGTAATGGCTACATAAACAATAATAATAGCAATAAAATAAATAAATAGTAATAATTTTAAAGATCCATACTGTATTTACTACTAAAGGGAAACGTTTTGTTTCATTTATATACTTATGTACGTGAAAAAATATTTCTTTGTCTTCTTCACTTAAGAGTATTTTTACCATTTAAAACTAGTTATAAATCTATTGGCTGAAATCTTTGCAATGAATTCCAGAGAGTCTTTGCCTTTCACATAAAATGCATTCACAGAAAAAACACCAACTCGATATAAGTCTTCTTTTAAATCACTACACCTGTGTCTTAACTTGGTATGTAATACATTTTCTCTTCTAATTACCAAATGAATAGTATAGCGCAACGCATGGGACATCGAGTTTTATTGCTTTTTTAAATAAAGATATGTTTTTACAATTTCGAATTTCAGCCCGTAGGTTGCTCCAAAGTTTTATTGTCGAATGGATAAATGAAGATTCAAGTAAACTAGTTTTAGCAGTTCTAAAAAAAAAAAACCAAAACACAAACACAAAAAACACACAAAAAAACCCCACCAAACAAACAAAAAAGCTAGTTCTAGCAGGGAGTAAATAAATATCATTCTGATTTCTTAACAAGTAAGGGAATCTTTGTTCAACTGTTTGTAGAATACTGTGTATCATAAAATCAGGAGCCATACCTTTCATTATTTTAAACATTGTGCACAGCTTTTTGAATTTAAGTCTGGAAATATCCTTGAAAATAGACGAACTCGAATCAATAACCGCTTCTACTCAGACGCACGTGCGTTTTTAAGATTATGAAAAATACATTTTATGGTATTAGGAACACTAGGATGATTAGAAACACTTCAGTTGTACGGAAACGAATATTATAAACAATACAATCTAAGTAATGTTTGATTTCAGTGATCATCAACGGCTCTAATAGTGAAACATATGCTGTAGTGTTTAAAAACTAGGGTATGTCCCTGTAAAGACGGCGGGTAATTAGCAGAGAAGTAACAAGATGAGCTATTCAATGTAATTCAGTACGATGAGCCTACGTCATTAAAACATTCGTGGTACGCAGCCATCCTCATTAAAAGACAGTTATGTTGACGTAGATATAGTGTAAGCAGTACGACAGTGAAACTAATATACGATCATTTGCTTTGTTCGTCCACCTCCTAAGCCTTGACCTTAAGTGTCTCTATTACAATATGTAGTGGGCGGGTTGTTGATAGTTTGTAGAATCAATCGCCCTCGATGGGCAGTTTCTCTTACTCTCCCCCTTTCTCCCCCCTCCCCCTCTCTCTCTCTCTCCCTTCTACCTCTCTCTCTCTCTACCCCACTTTTTGTATATCTCTTTCTCCCTACTCTCTCTCTCTCCCCCCCCCCCCCCCCCCCCCCCCCCTACGTCTCTTTCACTCTCACTCTCACTCTCACTCTCACTCTCACTCACTCACACTGTGTATGTGTGTATGTGTAGCAGCATGGGTTTTAGTTCACAGAAACGCAAAAGCTGCTCAGGGTTCAGAACTCGTTTATTCAGGTTCGGGTCGTGTCCGGAATAATAATTAAAGACCCAAATATATGGGGTCCAACGTTAACCAGATGAAACTCAGGTTTTTGTCTTCATAATAAAATAATGTTGAAAGTAAAAACACAACCAACACATCTGAAGTCAGCAAGTCAACTGAACATAGCAACTGACTTGAGGCAGAAAGAAAAGGAAAAGCTCATGCTCAGACAAAAGAAAGAGTTCATGTGCTAGTGAACTTTGCTCATGCAAGGTCTGTGCTTTATTTGAGTTAGACTTGCCTAAAATCAATTTCAATAAATACATTAAAACCTAGACTTTATCAAACTATATTAAATTACCTATATTAAAACCTAAACCTGCCATAACCTCAATATGTAACAAATACAAGCCTGCCACATACTCCCCCCTCCACACCTCCACAGAAAATGTCTCTATCAACATTGTTAGAAATGTCGGTCACTGCTATATTACGGACTGGCTGGGCATGCACTTCAAACACATCAAAATCATCCTCTTCCTCAGATGGCGGGTCAACTGTATCCATTCTCACTGGTGCAACTGGAACCTTTTTCCTAGGCTTTGGCACTCGTTTCTTCACCTCTATGACAACATCCCCTGGTACTGGCAAAGAACCAATCGGTAGAAGATGGTTTCTATGCAGAGTTCTTTTCCTGCCTTCTCCATTCTCATTCTGAACCTCAAACACAGGTATATCTTGGTTTGGTTGTCTCACAACAATATAAACATCTTCCCCATACCGATCAGCCAGCTTATGCCTGCCATCAAAAGCCAAAGATTTGACCAATACCCTTTCTCCTGGTTGTACCACTGCCCCTCTGATCTTCATGTCATACTCTCTCTTCTGCTTGTTACTTGCATTCCTAGCTGCTGCTGTAGCCTGTTGGTATACTTGGCGCAGACGATCTCTCAACGATTGGGTGTATTGAGATACTGACTGATGGTTCTGATTTAACTCAATCCCAAAAGCTAAATCCACAGGTAACCTAGGTTCTCTACCAAAAAGTAAATAGAAAGGCGAGTGGCCTGTAGAATCATGTCTTGTACAGTTGTACGCATGTACAAGTGTACCAATGTATCTCTTCCGATCCTTTTTCTGGTCTGGCTTGAGAGTACCGAGCATATCACACAATGTTCGGTTGAACCGCTCACACATCCCATTGCCCATAGGATGATATGGCGTGGTTCTCGACTTCTTGATGGTAAGTAGTTGACAAAGTTCTTGAAGTAGTTTACTCTCAAAGTTTGCACCTTGATCACTGTGGATTCTCTGAGGCAAACCATAGTGAACGACAAATTTTTTTATAAAATACCTCAGCAGTTGTCTTTGCAGTCATATTCTTTGTTGGAAATGCCTGAGCATAACAGGAAAATGATCCGTTATCACAAGGACATTTTCAAAATCACCTTTGCATACATCCAACTTGAGAAAGTCCATGCACACCAGTTCCAGCGGCTGTGTTGTCTGAATACTTATCAAAGGCGCTCTGGCATTGGTTGGTGACTTCCTTCGTAGACAACTTTCACACCTACCAATCCAGTCTTCGACATCCTTGAACATTCCAGGCCAAAAGAATCGATCTCGTAACAGCGAAAGCATTCGATCTTGACCAGGATGTCCAGTATCGGAATGACAACCCTTAAGTGCCTGATCAATATGAGATGCTGGAAGAACAAGTTGTTTACGCTTTTCTCCCTGAATAGTCACTTCTCTATACAGAACTCCTCTGCAAAGAAAAAAACTATTGAATGCCCTGTCAAAAAACAAAATTGACATTAGTCTTGGAAATGTCATCTCTTCTAGGTTTCCGTTTGCACCTCACACAGTCAATCCTAGTCGTAGGTCCTGATCCTGTGACTGGGCCATCCTCCAATCTCTCTCTCTGTCATACTTCTAATATCTTGTCCTCTGTCAGGTTCGACATCTACCACATTGATAGACATGCACAGGGACTCCACATAAGACTGGGTCTGAACAACACTACAAATAGCTTGTACAGATTCTGATGAAATCTGTTTCTCAAACTCGATCTCATCTGATGTCAATCCAGGTAACCTCGATAATCCATCAGCATCGGCATTGTTCTGTCCAGGCCTGTAAACAATATTGAAGTCATAAGCTGCTAACGAGGCAAGCCAGCGGTGACCAGTTGCATCTAATTTAGCAGTAGTGAGAACATAAGTTAAGGGATTATTGTCGGTAAACACTGTAAAAGTATTTCCATACAAATAATCATGGAATTTCTCAGTCATCGCCCATTTCAAAGCCAGAAACTCCAGACGGTGAGCTGAATAGTTCCTCTCGGACTTGCTAAGTCCTCTGCTGCCAAAACTAATCACCCGCTTTAGACCATCACTCTTCTGGTACAGAACTGCACCAAGCCCTTTACTGCTTGCGTCAACATGCAGTTCAAATGGTTTAGTGTAATCTGGATAGCCGAGAATAGGTGGAGATGAAAGAACCTTCTTCAAATACTGAAAGGCTGCTTCTTGCTCTTCTCCCCAATTCCAAGGCTCTATCTCTACAATCTTGTGTTTAGGATGTTTCTTTGACCTAGCAGCTGGCATCAAACAGTTAAGTGGTTTAACTATCTTCGCAAAGTCCTTGACAAACTTCCTGTAATATCCTGCAAAGCCGAGAAATTGACGTACCTCTTCTGGTGTTTTAGGTCGAGGCCAGTCTAATACTTTCTGGATCTTGTCTGGATCAGCCTCTATACCACTAGATGAAACAACATGGCCAAGGAATTTAATCTTTTCCTTGAAGAAAGAACATTTAGCTGGTGCCAACTTCTGCCCAGATTCCCTGATCCTTTGGAAGACCTGCGAAAGTCGACTGAGATGTTCTTCAAAGCTGTCAGAAAATATAATGATGTCATCAAGATAGATGAGACATATCTTCAAGTGTAATCCATTAAAACATTCGGCCATCAACCTTTGGTATGTTGCAGGACTATTACAGTCCAAAAGGCATCCTGTTATACTCGAAGAACCCAAGAGGACCAACTGCAAATGCAGTGCGTTCCTTGTGTTCCTCAGCAATGGCAATGTTATGATAACCACTCTTCATATCAAGTGTTGAAAAATATCTGGACCCCTTAAGAGCATCAAACATTTCTTCTATACGAGGAAGTGAATAATTATCTTTGATTGTGTGATTATTCAGCTGCCTGTAATCAACACACATCCGCATACGACCATCTTTCTTGCAGACTAGTACAACATTGGAAGACCAAGGTGAGTATGACTTTCTGATGATACCACTTGTTAACAGCTGTTGAAGGTGGTCCTTTACTTCCTGGTACATAGAAGGTGGTATTCGTCGATGACGCTGTTTGAAAGGTTGTTTATCAGACAGCTCAATTCAATGGACTATTTTGTCTGTAAATCCAACATCATCTTCTCCAGTAGAGAAAATGTCTATGAACTGTTGAATAACAGCTTTACCCGTACAAAGTTCATCAGTGTCAACAGTTGCATTTTTAGAATCCATCTTATCAGTTACATCCTGATCTCTTGAATGTCTCTCCTCTGGAATATCCTCAATGCTAACTGGTTGTAACTCACAAAGAGTAGCACGAGGTGGAATAGTCACAGTTCTAGTAGTAATATTAGAGATGTGAACATTTATTGCTAACCTAGGAGAATTGCTAAAAGCAATCAAACTAGGGGCAATATCTAAATCTTCAGGTATCAGTGAACCTCTTGTAGGCTGAAGAATAACACAGGTGGGCTGGTAGTTAATAGTTTTATCAAGAAAACCTCTAATGGTAACCTCACTGTTAGGTGGTATAATAAAATGAGACTTCTCAGCACTCTTCACTATACCAAGTCGTTATTCTGCTTTGCCAAGTCCTTTTCCCTTAGCACCAGACACCTGAAAGCCAGATACCATGGTACGAAGAGATTAGCTTTCTGCAGAAAATTACTACCATGACAAGCTTTGCATTGCTCCATCAAGACATGAAGAACATTTGTGCCTATCAGAAGTGGAACATTACAGTTATATACACTATCAAAAACAACTAAAAAAATAGTGCTGTTCTTCATTTATCACCTGTGGAACATAAAGAGATGCTTCAATATACCCCAGGTAGCGCAACTTTTGTCCATCAGCACATTCTATATTCAGTATGGAGTCCAGTGGAGAAATAGGAATGTGAGACAAGTTATTTTCATAAAAGGTTTGACTAACTGTAGACACAGTAGCCCCAGTATCAAGCAAAGCACGAGCATTGATTCCATTAAAATAAACATCTATCTCATTCGCCTCACCTAAGAGACCATCTGGTGCTCTTGTTGTTGAAGACTGAACCTGTTTGTTTAAACTAACAGTCATCTTTACGATACCAGCTATGGTCTAAGCGTACTCTGCAAGAGAAAGCTAAGTGACCAGGCTGTCTACATCTGTAACAAATGGGAATATGATGACCACTGTCATCAACCACCCAACCCCTTCTAGGGATCACGTTGTTACAAGAACGACAATCAGAGGGGGAACTCACCTCATCTGACTGTTTGCTAGCTAAACTACTCTCATGTTTCTGTTGTGCTGTATACTGTCGCATCCATTCCACCAAATCTTCTGGTGTGTCTGCCTTGGGATGGATATGCAGTGCATTACATGCATACACTAACTTTTCAATCTCATCATGTGTCAATGAAGTATTCATAATGCAATGACACAAGCACAAAACGACTAAAACATACATAACCATCAATTCTGAAACATAGATGTGCTACATGGTAGAAACCTTGGAGTAATCGGATAAGTTGTTACCATCACCATCACATGACAAATAAAACAAACTCTAAATCCAAACTTGATTCCACTAAATAGTAAATACCAACTATAGCAGAACGAAACGAGTAAAACTGTCAAACCTATCAATAAAATCTAAAGTATATACTACTCAAAAGAATTTAAGGGTCAGACGATATTTTCGACATTATTTTCTGAATGTCAGTTATATTAGCTAGACCATAATGTCACGCATGGTATTGTTCCATTTTGACTTAAGTGGGTCTAAGCAACCCATAAATGAATTAAAATCCACTGTCATTGACACTGTCGACTAGTTTTAATGGCGAAAACATGCTTACATTTGCACGTAAATTAGGGCGAAAGCGAAAGGTCTGCCAAGTGCCCATAACTTGCTTTTTCACAAAGCGCTTCATTTGCACGCTTTGCACATGTATTCCATGTTCCCAATGCTGAATTTCCGTATAATTGGAGCTTGCGTTCGTGTACGGTGCACACTCCAAATTCGACAATGGTACGACTTCAACTGACTATCGAAGATCGAGGAAGGGCTATTGCTTGGCTTCAGGATGGCAATACGCAAAGAAATGTTGCTCTGAGACTTGGTGTCAGTCAGAGTGTCGTTGGCCGACTGTGGCAACTGTACCAAGCAACGAATTCTGTTCGAAATCGTCCATGTTCGGGAAGACCCCGAAGCACTACAAATAGAGAGGACCGCTACATCACCAATATGGCTCTACGTCAACACACAACCACTGCACGCCGATTACGTGACAATCTACGGACTGCGACTGGAACTCGAGTGTCTGATCAAACCATACACAATCGTCTGAGCCAATAATCTACGCTGCCGTCGCCAGGCTGTTCGACCACCACTCCTACCACGTCACAGAACGGCCAGACGTCACTGGTGCACGCTTCATCTGCGGTGGCAACGTGTTCAGTGGGGTCGAGTGATGTTCACTGATGAGTCCAGGTTTAGTCTCCAGTTCAACGACGGTCGGGTTCGTGTCTACAGACGTCCTGGGGAGCGCTTCGCTGACGTTAACGTTAGACAACGTCACCGGTTCGGTGGTGGCAGCGTCATGGTGTGGGGCGGCATCTCTATCCACCACAGGACCCCCCTCTATGTGGTGGATGGCAATCTGAATGGAATCCGCTATCTGAATGGGATTATCCGGCCGTTGGTTCTCCCAGGCCTTCAGTAGATTGGCGGCGGGGAAGTTCTGCAGGATGACAATGCCAGACCCCACCGCGCCAGGGTGGTAACGGACTTTCTCAGACAACAAGGTATCGCCAGGATGGATTGGCCAGCATATTCGCCTGACTTGGCCCCAATAGAGAACGCCTGGGACGAATTAGGCAGAAGAGTTCGGGATAACCATGCCCCTCCGGCCAACCTTCATGATCAGGGTCAACTTCTTATGGCAGAGTGGCAGGCCATTCCCCAAGAGTTCTTCAGACGTCTGATCAACAGCATGAGGCAACGATGTGTCGAGTGTATTCGCGCCAGGGGTGGATTCACACACTATTAAACGAATGTTCTAATGTGTAAAATCCATGTTTGACAACCTTCAACTTTGACAGCATGTCATGTGACTTTCTTGTATACAGTGACGTTTATTTGTGTGTTTTTTGTAAATATGGAACAATAAATTAAATTTTTGGTGTAGTTTACATCATCAATCTAATACACTCTAAAACTTATTTGGTTATAAATTTTTGACCCTTAAATTCTTTTGAGTAGTATATTAAAGTATATAAATGTATAGCAACCAAAGTTACTCTACCTTATTAATAAAGTAAACACTATCTGATTCTAATGAAGTCGAAAACAAAAATACAAACACTAAACACCATCTGAAAAACAATAATGAAAACACTATACACAACCTGCAAGGTAATATCAATCTAAATATCCAATAAAATTAAATCAATCAAAAACTTTGAAATATCTGAAATATAAATAACTGCAATTGGATAAGTGCATGTTAGTAAGTGCAAATATGCAGGTGTGGGGGATGGAATGAAAGAAAATAGAAAAGTTGAAAAGAATAAACAATGCCACAAAACCCAAAAAAAATTCAACTACATCTAAGCTATTGACTATCTTAATATGCCTACCCTACCTTTATTCCAAATTTAATTTGTAATATTAATATTTTTTTCAATTTTAATTACTATAATCTAGGTATTTCCTAACTTTATCCTGTTTAGTATAGCTCACTCACACCCCTTCCATTCATCGCTACATCATTCACCGAGTTAAAACAATTTTCTTAAAATAAATAAATAAAAATGAAATAATATTATAACATCTAATGAACAGCCATTGTTTCTGACCAACTTAAAATTTAAACCTCCTACCTGATTGAATCAGAATATCACAACACACATGAAACAAAGTAATATAAACATGGTATACCAGCACAATATAGATCAAAGGTTAATACTCAAGTTCTTTCTGTATTCACAAATGTCAATTTGCAAGATGTTCAGTCAATGTTAATAACACAGCCCATGAAAAACAATGTTCGTGACACAATCCAAAGAATCATGCAGACACATATCAATGTCAAAGTTGAAAAACACATTTAAGAAAACACAACTCAGTCTGTCCAGTTCATGTTGATGACTCAGTCTGTTCAGTGCAGGGAATTACAAATCACAAAATACACATCACCGTAAAGTTTTAAATTCAAATATTTAAACAATAAAATGTTTAAAGTCATGAATCACCGATCACTGTATTACATCACGTCACTTCCGGAATGTTCTGAAGTTGTCTGTAGATTCCGACGGAAGAGAGGTGTGGCATCCATCTTGTCACAACGAACGAGTCACAGGGCACATCACGAAGTCTCTGTGACCCTACGTCGGCTCCAAATGTAGCAGCATGGGTTTTAGTTCACAGAAACGCAAAAGCTGCTCAGGGTTCAGAACTCGTTTATTCAGGTTCGGGTCGTGTCCGGAATAATAATTAAAGACCCAAATATATGGGATCTGGGTCCAACATTAACCAGATGAAACTCAGGTTTCTGTCTTCATAATAAAATAATGTTGAAAAGTAAAAACACAACCAACACATCTGAAGTCAGCAAGTCAACTGAACATAGCAACTGACTTGAGGCAGAAAGAAAAGGAAAAGCTCATGTTCAGACAAAAGAAAGAGTTCATGTGCTAGTGAACTTTGCTCATGCAAGGTCTGTGCGTTATTTGAGTTAGACTTGCCTAAAATCAATTTCAATCAATACATTAAAACCTAGACTTTATCAAACTATATTAAATAACTATATTAAAACCTAAACCTGCCATAACCTCAATATGTAACAAATACAAGCCTGCCACGTATGCATTTATATATATATATATATATATATATATATCTTACTCCGTCTCACTCTGTCTCCATGTATATCTCTATATGTGTGTGTCTCTCTCTCTGTCTCTGTCACTCTCTCGCTCTCATTCTCTCTCATTCTCGGTACCATAGTATCTCTCTATCTGTATAAACATACATATCATTAATTAATCATCGACTATTGGATGTCAAACATTTGGTAATTCTGACACGATCTTCTATATGCACTTACCCACATACAGGAAAGTACGTATCACGGTCTTTGGTCAGTTATGGTGCACTGGTTGGAACGAGGACAAATCCAGTCAGTTGAATGGATCCACCAAGGTGGTTTGATCCTGCAACGCAAGCACCTCAAACAACAAATAATAACAACCCAGAACTGATCACTTAATTAGTTAATCTCTAGGTGTCTAGTTTACACAATATGCTAATCACTTCACCGTGACACAACACCCACACGTGTGATAATTGAGAAACGCTTCCAGGAGAACTTAATTAATAAAGGAATTACAACTCTATTCCTAACTGGTTCATTTTTAATTAACCCTTACTACTCGTTCAGTAACGTGTGATAATTGAGAAACGCTTCCAGGAGAACTTAATTAATAAAGGAATTACAACTCTATTCCTAACTGGTTAATTTGTAATTAACTCTTACTACTCGTTCAATAACCTTGTAACAGAATTAATACTAGTACCTATCACAATAAAGACAATAACGTACAGTTTCCCTAGGTCCTCTAGGATGACTGGATAATCTTTATATATATTTAGACCAGTGAGCCTACAGTATACTGCGTCAGATGACCGGCAGCACCGTCTAAATAATATTGGTAATAATACAGTATTAAAATATTTAAAGTCACATCAATTACATCAAGGTTATACAACAGAGCAGAACAATATACCTCACGTATCATGAGATATTTCCCCAACTCCCAGAGACGCATTTTTCTCTTAGAAGACCAGACTGGCAGACGCCTAGTCGCCAAAATCACGGTCGTCGAAACCGCACTCGCAGAGATATTACGTAACTACTGGCCACATGGCCTCCACACCTGGACTAAGTACATATTGGGATGCACGGTCGCGCGAAGGTATTACGTAACAAGGTGCCCACCTGGACTAAGTGCATATTGGAACTGCACACGGCCCTCTAACACAATTAATATCGCCACAGGCGAAAACAAAATTAAGAGCATGTTCCGTCATAATCATGCAAACATATAATTAATCCGATAGCAATACACAGATACGATAAGTACCAAGATTTACCGTAAATTTCAGAAATATCAAGTGAAATCTAAAATCCATTGTTCATCGCTGTGGGGCACAAACCTGATATATTCAATGGGGGGGGGGGGGGGGGAGGGGTGTAAGTCGAGAGCGCAAGTCACATCGTCTTGTCTCATCGTATATCTTAGCATCTATTAATTATATTACCATATAATCCAAACATGCACGTGACAGAATATAACACCATAGCCCGAGTACTCTGCCGTTCGAGATCTAGGCGAACATTGAACGGTTATGGTCGCTCTCTGCCGTCAGAGATAAGGCCACAGACCACAATTAATTACGCTATATGTTTCTACATAGCCTTAATGGCTATAACATTTTTATTAATATCAGCAGGCCCATAGATTTTGGTATATACCTTTGCCTGCCTGGGGGACACATACTCTGAAAAGGACAACCCCTGTTGCCCAGCTCTTTCTCCCAGGATATTGGTTTAAACAAACACACCCACTAAACCTGGTCGGAGTACACCTATTTTACACAAAAAGCACTACTTTTGCATGGGCCAGAATTACCACAAACAAGTCTTCAATGTCAACAAGTTACACACGTTTACAAACTACATGTTCTCCCCTGTCAAATCCAGTCAAATAACTGCCACTTCATAGCTGTCTGCCATGAAATAATCAGTCAAACAGCAGACTACTTGCGCGGACAAATTTCCGGACAAACAAATGGCAAGATAACTGTAATCTGAGAACATAACTGCATAGCGAAAACACGGAATGACTACCTACCATCGGGAAGGCAAATATTCCCGCTAAAATACAACAATAATTCTATGTTTGACGTCAAAACAATAAAACAAAACTAGGTGTTTTCTTTAACGCCGAGAGCACATAGGCTATTGGATGTCAAACATTTGGTAATTTTCACAAATATTCTTATACGCTACATTTTTCCATTAGTAGCAAGAACGTTTTTATATGCACTATCCCAGACAGTATAGCACACACCATGACCTTTGATATACCAGTCAAGGTGCACTGGCTAAAACGGAAATAGCCCAATGGGCCCACTGACTGGGATTGATCTCACACCGACCGCGCATCAGGCTAGCGCTTTAACGTTCCGCACGTTAAATGCCATTACATTTTCGAATTCACTGATAACAAATATTTTACATATTAATCATCAATACACACTCTATAGGAAGAAACCCGTTAGCACCTACGTATTTAACCGGAACATTATTGACCGTGGTGCGGGGAGGGGCGTAGCCCAGTGGTAAAGCGCTCGCTTGATGCGCGGTCGGTCTGGGATCGATCCCCGTCGGTGGGCCCATTGGGCTATTTGTCGTTCTAGCTAGTGCACCACGACTGGTATATCAAAGGCCATGCTATGTGTTATTCTGTCTGTGGGATGGTGCATATAAAAGATCCCTTGTTACTAATAGAAAAATGTATCGGGTTTCCTCTCTAAGACTATATGTCAAAATTACCAAATGTTTGACATCCTATAGCCGATGATTAATATATCAATGTGCTCTAGTGGTGTCGTTAAACGAAAACGTATTAACTGTGGGTCTGTAGTTCTTTGTATGTGTCTCTATCTGATTGACCGACCTCGGTGGCGTCGTGGTTAGGCCATCGGTCTACAGGCTGGTAGGTACTGGGTTCGGATCCCAGTCGAGGCATGGGATTTTTAATCCAAATACCGACTCCAAACCTTGAGTGCGTGCTCCGCAAGGCTCAGTGGGTAGGTGTAAACCATTTGCACCGACCAGTGATCCATAACTGGTTCAAGAAAGGCCATGGTTTATGCTATCCTGCATGTGGGAAGCGCAAATAAAAGATCCCTTGCTGCTAATCGGAAAGAGTAGCACATGAAATGGCAACAGCGGGTTTCCTCAATATCTGTGTGGTCCTTAACCATATGTCTGACACCATATAACCGTAAATAAAATGTGTTGAGTGCGTCGTTAAATACATTTCTTTCTTTCTTTCTATCTGATTGTATGACTGCGTCTTACCGTGGTGGTGTGTCTGTCTCTATCCGATTGTGTGACTGCGTCTTACCGTGGTGGTGTGTCTGTCTCTATCCGATTGTGTGACTGCGTCTTACCGTTGTGGTGTGTCTGTCTCAATCCGATTGTGTGACTGCGTCTTACCGTGGTGGTGTGTCTGTCTCTATCGGATTGTGTGACTGCGTCTTGCCGTGGTGGTGTGTCTGTCTCTATCGGATTGTGTGACTGCGTCTTGCCGTGGTGGTGTGTCTGTCTCTATCGGATTGTGTGACTGCGTCTTGCCGTGGTGGTGTGTCTGTCTCTATCGGATTGTGTGACTGCGTCTTGCCGTGGTGGTGTGTCTGTCTCTATCGGATTGTGTGACTGCGTCTTGCCGTGGTGGTGTGTCTGTCTCTATCGGATTGTGTGACTGCGTCTTGCCGTGGTGGTGTGTCTGTCTCTATCCGATTGTGTGACTGCGTCTTGCCGTGGTGGTGTGTCTGTCTCTATCTGATTGTGTGACTGCGTCTTGCCGTGGGTGTGTGTCTGTATCTGATTGTGCGTCTGCGTCTTGCCGTGGATGTGTCTGTCTGTATCTGATTGTGCGTCTGCGTCTTGTCGTGGGTGTGTCTGTCTGTCTATATCTGATTGTGCGTCTGCGTCTTGCCGTGGGTGTGTGTCTGTCTGTATCTGATTGTGCGCCTGCGTCGTGCCGTGTGTGTGTGTGTCTGTATCTGAATGTGCGTCTGCGTCTTGCCGTAGGTGTGTCTGTCTGTATCTGATTGTGCGTCTGCGTCTTGCCGTGGGTGTGTGTCGGTCTGTATTTGATTGTGCGTCTGCGTCTTGTCGTGGGTGTGTCGGTCTGTATCTGATTGTGCGTCTGCGTCTTGCCGTGTGTGTGTGTGTGTCTGTCTGTATCCGATTGTGCGTCTGCGTCTTGTCGTGGGTGTGTCTGTCTGTATCTGATTGTGAGTCTGCGTCTTGTCGTGGGTGTGTCTGTCTGTATGTGATTGTGCGTCTGCGTCATGCCGTGGGTGTCTGTCTCTATCTGATTGTGCGTCTGCGTCTTGCCGTGGGTGTGTCTGTCTGTATCTGATCGTGCGTCTGCATCTTGCCGTGGGTGTGTCTGTCTGTATCGGATTGTGTGTCTGCGTCTTGTCGTGGGTGTATCTGACTGTGTGTCTGCGTCTTGCCGTGGGTGTTTGTCTGTATCTGACTGTGTCTACGTCTTGCCGTGGGTGTGTTTGTCTGTATCGGATTGTGCGTCTGCGTCTTGTCGTGGGTGTGTCTGTCTGTATCTGACTACGTGTCTGCGTCTTGCCGTGGGTGTGTGTCTGTATCTGATTGTGTGTCTGCGTCTTGCCGTGGTGGTGTGTCTGTTTGTATTTGATGGTGTGTTTAATTGTGATGTTTAACTGTGATGTTTAATTTTTGTTTCTCTTTCTTTTTTGGAGTGGTCATAACTCGGTGATAAAGCGCTAGCATGATGATCATCGGTGGGCCCATTGGGCTATTTCTCGTTTCAGCCAGTGTACCACGACTGGTACATCAAAGGCCGTGGTATGTGTTATCCTGTCTGTGGGATGTTGCATAATAAAAGATCCCCTGCTACTAATGGAAAAATGTATCGGGTTTCCTCTATAAGACTATATGTTAGAATTACCAAATATTTGACATCCAATAGCCGATGATTAATTAATCAATGTGCTCTAGTGGTGTCATTAAACAAAACACATTTTTACTTTCTTTTTCTTTTCCATGTGAGTGCCAGTAACAGCGCTCACCTGAGGTCGCTTGATCCGTTATCGATATTGCTCCTCCATCACCTCGGAATTTTTCCCGTTCTAACCAGCTCCCCACTAATAGTACATCAAATGCCGTGATAGTATGTGCTGTCCTGTAAAGTTCATATAAAAGATTTCTTGTTCATTCATTCATGTAGTTACTTCCGTGGTTATATCCAATTAAGCGGTTGGGACGTAGCCCACTGGTAAACCGCTCGCTTGATGCGCGGTCGGTCTAGGATCGATCCCCGTCGGTGGGCCCATTGGGCTATTTCTCGTTTCAGCCAGTGCACTACGACTGGTATATCAAAGGCCGTGGTATGTGTTATCCTGTCTGTGGGATGGTGCATATAAAAGACCCCTTGCAACTAATGGAAAAATGTAGCGTGTTTTCTAGCCATGACTGTGTTAAAATGACCATATGTATGACATCCAATAGCCGATGATTAACAGTGTTCTCGTGGCTCCATTTAAGCGGGGCGGCCCACCCTGCTATTGCATTTTGCCGCCCTCCTTTCACGTTCTCCGCCTTCTTTTATTTTTCTGCGCCCCTCTTTATTTTCCAGCACCCTATTATATTTTCCAGCACCTAACTCCGCTATTTCCAAATTCACACTTTTTTCCACACATAAAAAACCCCACAACTATTAGTCTGCCCACTGGACATCAAAGGAAACAAGCAGCGTTGTGTACGAAAAAGCAACTGACGAAACATTTACGACGGTTACCGTAACATAATTTAATAGTATTTTTAACAGCCTCTATTTTGTCCTATACCTGTATTCATTTGTATGTTTAATACAAACAATAAAAGTTATATTTTATTTGAGCAATGAAAACATTTTAATTTTTTATGGATTCGGCAATCTCCGACTGGAAAACCCCCACTTATTTGGCGCCAAAGTTGTCACGTGATCAGAACGGTCACTCTATCTTTTGTTTCCACTAACTGTCGTCTGATATTTTGTCCTCAGTTACAGATATAATTGATTGTAACTGACGATTTTTACTTTCTGTCATTTCTGTCATTCTGTTTATTCAGCAGTTCAAAAAATTATAACATTGTGAACTTTTCATTTTGGGGGGATATCACCGCTTATAAAATCAACGGAAGTGGTAGTGTTTGGCGTTAAAATCATTCATCTTGGGTACCAAAATAATATATACACCGCCACTACAAAACAAAGTTGGCGATATTTTATCACAGCGATCGATTCATTCGATGAAGATGAGAATAAAAAAAAAAATTCGACATTAGGGGATCACACATGTCTTTTTTGTTTTTCGTGTATCTTGAAATCTTTATTAAAATAATATTAAAACTTTGATCGGTTCAGCAAAACCGGAACTTCCAGTGAATATCAGACCGATAACATCTTCGGTTCAGTTAAAAGACGAGTCTGCTTCTATTTCGTCTAAACATTTTGTAATCAAAATAAGGAGTATGTCTTTCCACAAAGTCTATCAACACACAACAACATGGTAACCACCAAGCTTCCTACCCCCCCCCCCCCCCCTTTTTTTTTTTTTTTTGAAGGGTGTGGTGCTGCTGGGGCCGCCCTCCTTTAATTTTCACCCATCGAGAACACTGAAATTTAATATATCAATGTGCTCCAGTCGTGTCGTTAAACAAAACAAATTTTCGTTATATATATATATATATATATATCCAATTAAGGTTTAAGCACGTTGTCCTGGGAACACACCTCAGCCATCTGGACTATCCAGGACAATTGGCCAGTTGTTAGAGACAAGTCGGTGTAGTAGTGGCCTTGCACTTATGAACTTGCTCTGGGTGAAAAAATGTAGCGGGTTTCTTCTCTAAGACTATATGTTAGAATTAACAAATGTTGGACATCTAGTAGCCGATGATTAATTAATCAACGTGCTCTACCGTTAAACAAAACAAATGTTTTACGAATGTTAAATAGAGAGACAGGATGTACCTTTATGGTAGATAGCTCGAGGGCCGTCTAGCCCTCCCTTATTGATGTTACATATTAGTAAGGGGAGGGCTAGAGGTTACTCGAGCTAAGTTGTAGAGCGCTCACCTGAGGTGCGATTGGTTGTTGGATCGATTCCTCTCGGTGGACTCATTTGGATATTTGAACTATTCTCACGTTACAAATAGGAGGCCTACTTACCGCGTACCGAGTACATATAATGCCGAAGCAGGCCTATGTAGGCCTACTGTCCTGTCTGAAGGAACTTAAGCGTACGATACAGGTGGTGGGGTGGGGCAACTGCCTTCCTAGTGCTGGAGCAAAACATCAAATTCGGGCAAAAATTATACAGATATTCGGGCAAAAATGTACTAACCTGAAACCTTTTTACTGTGAATTTCAATCATTCTACCCTCAAAATTAGTTGTAATCCATGTGGAAATGCGTAGTGGTTCGTGTACAACCCTATATAGCTGTTTGGTGGTAATAATAATATGAATAAATGTTGTTATACAGGAAGTCCCCCCTCCCCCCCCCCCACCCCGACAAAAATGGTAGCCCGTACGTCTGTGTGTGGGGAAAGTGCAACACTATTATACGTAGGCCTACATTTGAAGACCACTGACATCACTGTCTTTCACTTGTTCGTAAAAGCAAGGTTAAAACGAGCGAAGAAAGTAAGACTGAGCTTAACCCACTCATGAAAAGGCACATTTCTGAATGCCCTTTTTTTTTCAAAGACTGTAATTTGAAAAACTATACGACTAAACGTTTCACTCACCGAAACACGTAACGTAGGCCTACTTAACAATATTTATGGCTGATTCTTGCTACAGTTTTGCACGCACATGCGGGAAACTTTTCTACATAGTAGCCAGTTTAGTTCTCATTTGACGTAGAATTACTAATAAAAAGATAGCTATTTGGATAACAACTTTCTGTTTATGAATATTGATATACTTTAGAACCGAATGATTTGTAATATGCTCACCGAATCTGGTCTCCCCATGGCACGTCCAAAGTCTTGATTTTCAGATTAATATCAAGTTTCAGGTTGCAGAGAAGTAAATTGACCACGAAGATAATCCTTTTAAAATACACCCCATATTTGAATAAAATAATTTATGAGTTTGAAAATAGGTAAGAAATTAGATCTTTGACAGGAATTGCACCTACATTTATGGTGCACAATTGTGTTGAATGAGATCTCACTTTCCATGAGTGATTTGTACATACCGAGTATGAATACATGGTCGGGGTGGAGAGACTTCCTAGCAGCCGTGAAATGGCAAACTGGAGGTGCCTCCAAATATGAAAGATTATTTCCAGATTTAGGTTGACATCACTCAGTTCAGACATACTTGCTGCATAAAACAAGGACTAGCCATCATCACTACATGTGTGAGTCACCTGGAAAAATTCTCTTTTTCTCTTTTTTTGTTTTAATTTATGTTAATATGGTGGACAGTATGTTATGATTTACATCGCTGCTACCTGAGTATCATTTGCTGCTGTTAAGTACTTTTACAGTTTCCTATGTGGCAGCAACGAATTTCTTCTTTTATATGCTTCGGTCTAGGATCGATCCCCGTCCCTTGGCCCTTTGGGGTATTTCTCAGAATCTCGTTCCAGCCAATGATCCACGGTTGGTGTAACCAATGTCGTGGCATGTACTATCCAGTCTGTGGGATGGTTCATATAAAAGATACCTTGCTACATAATGGACTTTGACACCATATAACTATGAATGAAAATTTTCTTTTTATTTATTTCTTGTATATTCTGGGTCAAGTGTGGAAATAAACTAATTAATGTGTTAGGGTGTTACTAAGCAAACATTCCCTTCGTTGCTTACGGCTGGCTGAATATAGGTGTGGCTTCAGACAGACACCCCCTCAGTCCCCTCCCCAGGTATCACCACCAATAAGCAAACCTATGAATACAATACAAATGTATCAATAATCAGTTATTCAACTATTTGCTAAAAACCAATACTAAACCCACCGAACCACGACGCGCTGTTGGTGACCGTGTTTATTGTTGTCCCAACATTCGCAATCAATAGCACTTTGCCCTACATCTATAGTATATATTTGTTATCGTTGCTATGTACCTTTCTGATGCTCAATAAGGTGTGTCAGTGTATCACAGGTATAATAATGCACGTGTAATAAACAGTCCAAAACTTCCTCTTATTTTGGGATCTTGTTCGTTTAATAAAATGTAAACCTGTGGAGCTGACCAGAGCTTTTAAACCTCAAATGTAAGTACATCAATATATTATACTACTTAGTCATCCATCCATGTATATATACATCCATCCTTCCTTCCACTTATTTACTCAACTATCCTATCCATATCTCTCTCTCTCTCTCTCTCTCTCTCTCTCTCTCTCTCTCTCTCATTTTCTCCTCTCTCTCTCTCTCTCTCTCTCTCTCTCTCTCTCTCTCTCTCTCTCTCTCTCTCTCTCTCTCTCTCTCTCTCTCTCTCTGTGTGTGTGTGTGTGTGTGTCTCCCTCTGTCTTTCTCGACCCCTGACCCCCACCTACACACACACACGCGCGCGTGAGTTAATGGTTTATTTCACAATTTGATTGATATTAATCTCTTTTTTTTTTGGCACTTGAGAAATGACAGAATGGGGTGTAGTTCGTCGTCTCCTCGCAACCACACGCTCCGTCGTATACCCTACCCCACGTACCGTCGTACACGAGACATTAGCTCCAGAAACTCGGACGACCAGCTGTCAGCGCATGAAGACGCAAACGTCAATCGCGTCGGCGACACCGTCGACAACGTCAGCACGGACGGAACAGATTGTCCGACATCGCATCAGCAACAAGATTCGTGACGGAGGTGCATGTGGTAGGGGGTGGGGGTAGAATACAAAGTCCGACGGTCCAGACGAGACGAAAGACAATATTCTTATAATCTTCTTACCTCCTTGTTGAAAAAAAAAGAAGAGTGTGTGCGATTTTTGGAATTGCACTGGAAGATCACACGTGTGTGAGAATTTAAACACATTCAATTGGCTGCTCCACCTTGACGTCAAATGAAATTACCACTACTGAAAATGGGTGCAGTTTGGCGTTCTATGCAAGAGCAAATACGCTCTAAATTATCGCAGTCCAAAAAAGACGTTTAAGTTTTGTAAAAACTTTGGGGGGGGGGGGGGGGGGGGGTTGACGATGGAATAAAACAAGAATACTTTGGGATTGACTACCAGTTACCTGATTAACTTTCTGATTCTGTGGACGACCAGTGTTTTTGGATGCAGCAGGGCTTGTGGAATTTTTATAAAATCCTGTAGCCATGGGATTACTGTTTTAAAACATTTGCTAGCCATGATTAAAAACTTTCTAGCACTACTTTACTTTAAGTTAATAAGTTTTACTAATTAACAGTAATAATCGGATATGTCACCTAAAGAGGGAGATATAGCTTTAAAAACATGAACATTGGGTGGTGGCGATGGGGGCAGATATTCATATTTACAAAATAAGACTTAACTGCAGCATTTGACCCAAAAACAAATGTGTTAATAGTAACACGAAATGTAGTTTAGTCGTAGATTTACGTTTACGTTCAAAACTGGGCTTACGATGTTTTGTGAAATTGGGCCATGAACGTTTTGGGAAGAGGTGGAAATATATAAATGAGAACTATTTTTATTAAAAAGTGAATTAATTGAAGTGGTGTTTTTTCTTCTTCTCCATGTCCTGTTACATATATTGCAACGAGCCCGTGGCAGGAGCGATAAGAGACGTGGAGAGTGGGGGCGCACAGGCATACGCACACAACATAAAACAAAAAGAAAATGTTTTGGGCCTCAAGTGGAGAGGAGTTCTGAATCCTACGGGCCTGTGTAGTGTGCCGTTCGTAAAGGAATCGGACTGAATCTAAATGATAAAACTATCAACACTTTCAAAATCGTAAAAGTTGGGGTGGGGTGGGGTGGGGTGGGGGGGGGTGTTGTTTTTTGTTTTTTTTTGTGGGTTTTTTTTCAAAGTTTATTATCCCCAGAAAGGAAATACGGTAATTCCAGGGTTGGGGGCCCTGGTATCACTAAACTAACACTATGACAAGACCGCAAAGGCGATGTTGCCATTTATTCTACGAATCACTATCAGGCGTTTCGTCTGACGGAGGACTGCCACTCCCCATGACGATACACATGCGGCCCTAAATTATTCCTACATTGCCTGTAAAAGAACTGCAAAAAATTCAAAACATGCCCAAGACTGTAATTTTAAACAGATTTTGTGTTGACATGGGCCCGTGAATCGTAACAGTGAAGCCATCAGGTGTTGGCGAACGTTGAGCACATCCTGCCCAAATGGCGCCACTCGCCATAAAAGAGAGGCGGGACGTAGCCTAGTGGTAAAGCGCTCGCTTGATGCGCGGCCGGTCTAGGATCGACACCCGTCGGTGGGCCCATTGGGCTATTTCTCATTCCAACCAGTGCACCACGACTGGTATATCAGAGGCTGTGGTGTGTGCTTTCATGGCTGTGGGATGGTTCATATAAAAGATCTCTTGCTGCTAATCGAAAAGAGTAGCCCATGAAGTGGCAACAGCGAATTTTCTCTCTAAATGATCCTTAACCATATGTCCGACGCCATATAACCGTATATAAAATGTGTTGAGTGCGTCGTTAAATGAAAGGAACATTTCCTGTTGTCGTACACGATTTTCACACACACAAAAAAATGAAAAAAGCATGTACATGGTTACAATAAGGTATAGTATCAGACATCGTTTTAGACAGTCGTATGAGGAAACAGTATCTGTCGATCAAATGTGATCACACCACTCGTGACCGAGTCACGATGTTACAAGTATTCAATCTGTAAATCACGTATACAATAATGTTAACGACACCACTAGAGCACACTGATTTATTAATCATTGGCTATTGGATGTCGAACATTTGGTAATTTTGACATATAGTCTTAGAGAGGAAACCCGCTACAATTTTCTGTTAGGGATCTTTTATATGCACCATCCCACAGACAGGTGCACTGGCGGGGATAAAAAATAGCCCAATGGGCCCACAGAAGGGGATCGATCTTAGACCGACTACACATCTGGCGAGCGTTTCACCACTGGGCTACGTCCCGCCCCCCCCCCCCCCCCTAAAAAAAAGGCCTAATAAGCCCACTGAACCGAGAATAACGATTGGTATTCCTTAGTTACTATTGTTGTCCGAGTATTCGCAATCAATAGCACGAGTGGACGACAATGTCTTCATTTTATAATTGTTCTACACCTGTAGTATATATTTGTTATTATAGTTGCTATGTACGTATTAGATGATGAAATATGTCTGTACATATTGTATATACACACAAGTATTCATATATAATATTTCTCTTTCTCCTGTCACAGAATCTCGTCCGTGTATTAATATATAAACCTGTAGAATTGTCCAGAGCTTAAGCTTAAAAGTAAGTACATCAATAGACTTATATTATCTATCAAATCATAGCCTATATATATATATATAATACTAGACGAGCTTGCCTGGCATACCATTTTTATGAAATGGGTGAACAGACCTACTACACGTTATTTTTCTACGAACTTGGTCAGCAAGTAAGCAACATCACGTAAGTTGCCCAAAAAAGGCCTAATAAGCCCACTGAACCGAGAATAACGATTGGTATCCCTTAGTTACTATTGTTGTCCGAGTATTCGCAATCAATAGCACGAGTGGACGACAATGTCTTCATTTTATAATTGTTCTACACCTGTAGTATATATTTGTTATTATAGTTGCTATGTACGTATTAGATGATGAAATATGTCTGTATATTATATACACACACAAGTATTCATATATAATATTTCTCTTTCTTCTGTTACAGAATCTCGTCCGTGTGTTAATATATAAACCTGTGGAATTGTCCAGAGCTTAAGCTTAAAAGTAAGTACATCAGTAGACTTATATTATCTATCAAATCATAGCCTATTTATATATATATATATATATATATATATATATATATATATCAATGTATATATATATATATATATATATATATCAATGTATATATATATATATATATCCTTTTTATGAAATGAGTGAACAGACCTGCTACACGTTATTTTTCTACGAACGTAAATTGCCAAAAGTTATATAATAAATAGATAATTTCATGTTTTTTGTCAAATATGATTTATACCGCATCTCGTGAAGTTTGCAATCATATCACACTCGTCGAACAAGCGCGACTCGTGACATATGATTGCAACCTTCATTTGATGAGATATAAATCGTATTTGACAAAAAAACATGAAATATCCTCTCTATATATATATCCATCCCTTCACCTGTCGCTCCATTCATCCATCCATCCATACTCCACCCACCGTCCATCCATCCACCCACCCATCAATCTATATTTATCTACCTCATCTGTTACTATCTGTATGTCTGTGTGTCTACCTATCTGTTTTGCTACCTCACATGCCTACCTGCCTTGCTACCTCACATGCCTACCTGCCTACTAGCTAGCCCGAGTATTCACACTGTAAGAGAGTTAGACGGATATTAAAGGGACAGACCCTAGTTTCAGCCAATTGAAAATGCATACTAAGTTTAGTTAATCTACAAACCTGTAACACATTTGGATAAAGTTACAAATCAATGAAACATGAGTTTGTGACTTTGAAATGGTGAAATACCCTCTAAAAATAGACTAAAACTCGACTCCATAACTGTTACTTCTCAGACGCACGTGCGTTTTTAAAAATATGAGAAATGCATTAAATTTAGTGATATTAAAAACACCAGGATGATCAAAAACACTTCGAATGTACGGAATTGGGTAATATAAATGTAAAGTATGATTTCAGTTGTCAAAAACGGCTCCAATAGGAAAACAAATATGACTTAGTGTTTAAAAACTAGGGTTTGTCCCTTTAATGAAAGCGTCATAACCGTCGAAATGTCCGTCTAGCTGTCTCGGGCTACATACCTATTACGATATTACGACACAAGCTGACCGTTGTGGCGACCTATTACGATATTACGACACAAGCTGACCGTTGTGGCGTGCTATTACGATATTACGACACAAGCTGACCGTTGTGGCGACCTATTACGATATTACGACACAAGCTGACCGTTGTGGCGTGCTATTACGATATTACGACACAAGCTGACCGTTGTGGCGTGCTATTACATTATTACGACACAAGCTGACCGTTGTGGCGACCTATTGCGATATTACGACACAAGCTGACCGTTGTGGCGTGCTATTACGATATTACGACACAAGCTGACCGTTGTGGCGTGCTATTACGATATTACGACACAAGCTGACCGTTGTGGCGACCTATTACGAAATTACGACACAAGCTGACCGTTGTGGCGTGCTATTACGATATTACGACACAAGCTGACCGTTGTGGCGACCTATTACGATATTACGACACAAGCTGACCGTTGTGGCGTCCTATTACGATATTACGACACAAGCTGACCGTTGTGGCGACCTATTACGATATTACGACACAAGCTGACCGTTGTGGCGTGCTATTACGATATTACGACACAAGCTGACCGTTGTGGCGACCTGTTACGATATTACGACACAAGCTGACCGTTGTGGCGACCTATTACGATATTACGACACAAGCTGACCGTTGTGGCGACCTGTTACGATATTACGACACAAGCTGACCGTTGTGGCGTGCTATTACGATATTACGACACAAGCTGACCGTTGTGGCGACCTATTACGATATTACGACACAACTCACCGTTGTGGCGTGCTATTACGATATTACGACACAAGCTGACCGTTGTGGCGACCTATTACGATATTACGACACAAGCTGACCGTTGTGGCGTGCTATTACACTAGTGGAAAAGGATAAGTTATGGCGCACTGGCTGGAACAATAAGTGTACGAGACCGGGGGGGGGGGGGTTGTCCCTCTTCCTTCCCCACCCCCTCCCCCATAGTGCTGGAGCAAAATCTCAAATTCAGGCAAACATTATAGAGATTTTCGGGGGAAATGTGCCAACCAGAGACCTTTTTACCATGTATTTCGAGCATTCTACCCTCAAAATTAGTTGTAATCCATATAAAAATGCGTAGTGATTCGTTTGCAACACTATATAGCTGTTTGATAGTAATTACTACCAATATGAATAAATGATATCCAGATTCGGGCATTCTCGTTTAATTCGGGTAAAAACCAGCCTGCCCCCTATAAAAATGGGAGCCCGTACGTCTATCGCTGGAACCCTCTCCTGCCCCCCCCCCCCCCACCACCACCACACACACCTCGACTTTCACCTAGCCTACATATAATTATATTATTTACGGTGTCCAAGCACGATATGGCGGCTTTCTTATATTAACCCAGTATAATTATATATATGAGAGAGAGAGAGAGAGAGAGAGAGAGAGAGAGAGAGAGAGAGAGAGAGAGAGAGAGAGAGAGAGAGAGAGAGAGAGAGAGAGAGAGAGGGAGGTTGCCATGACGTTACTTTCTCAGACTCTATTAAAGTCTCGAGTCTAGACTCTAAGGGCCGATTTCATATGTCTAGGTTATCGGTGGGTTTTGGAAACATTATGGTTTAAACCTAGGTTAAACCCTGGGTCATGTTTACTGTGCATTTCACATGTCTGGTTTTCGGTAATCCTAGTTTAACACTGGGTTACAATTGTATTGCTTGTTTAAACCTGCCCTTGAGGTGGTTTTTCGCTGGGTTTGCTCAAAGTAACTTTTCTTCATGGATAATTGCGGCAGCAAAATCGTGTTTTACGTCAGTATTGCAGAGCCATGAAATGTGAACGTATTTTAGAGATCATTTGAAGCCACTACAGAAACAGTGGCGTAGCCGGGGGGGGGGGGGGGGGGGGGGGGCAGGGGGCCATGGCTCCCCCCAATCCCGGCAAAATTAGGGGTGATCAGTGGCGTACTCAATATCATTGTTTACTTGGCTGCCAGGTGCCCCCACCCCCCCCCACACAATACAAAATCCTGCCTACGCCACTGTACAGAAACGAATACAGGGTGGGGGTAGGGGGGTTCGACCCCCCTCCCCCTTTAGACAAGATGCCCTTTTGCCTAGGTTTTTTTTAGCACGACTGTATAATTAGATCCACCCCTTCACCATGTTCGTGGCGAATGAACAACAAAGTGCCTGAGATATATAGAGGATAATAAACGAGATACCAGTTATTATCAAAATTATGTCCCGAATCAAATCAGTTTTAGTTGTCGCGAGCTTTAGCGAGTGACAAATGAAAAATATTTCACTCGGGACATACATTGATAACAACTGGTACGGAGTTTGCTATTCTGTTTATTACCCCAACTATGTTTTCTCTAAACGCCTTTATTTTAGGCGCACATGCACGTACATGTAGGCTATAGAAACAATGTAAACCACTTTACACACTGTTCTGGGTATTGCTATAACTTTGCATTTCAATCACATTCACAGATAATTTTCAAAAACAAAAGTTATCGTTATTCTGCTAAAAATATAAATAATGATTTGCATTAAAATGACATTTTGTTATAACTTTAATATTAAAACAGTCGTGAACGCAAACTCATTAAAGTACATGACGTCATTTTGTGATGTTATATTTAGTACCGACAAAGTCATTGGTTTGTAAGCGCCAAATCACCCAGTAATATTATACGTCACAACACTGCATAATATTTCTCATTGAGAAAATACGGAAAATACTTTCCCTGTTATGAGTGGTCACTGGGTGTAATAAATATAGTTATTTATTAAATTAGTAAAAATAAAATTTTCTTCATGGTGTATGAACTGCACGAAAACAGGAAGTATTAGTAATGAAAGTTGATCGGTTACCACCGGTATCAAAGCAATAAACGTCTGTCATAGACTGCAGTCTTATAATGACATACTTTCGTGTTTGTCTCGTCTTAATAAAGGGGGAACAAGGCGGTACAGGCCCACAGTTTTGAAAATTTGACCATACGTTATCTCGGTGCCCTCAGGCGTACACGTTCCATGTTTTGTTTTTTAATATTATGTTAGAATTACAGGGAAATGCCAATAACAAAACGTTTATTCATATTTGCATTATTACCAACAGCTATGTAGGGTTCTGTAAGCATTTTTGCATTATTACCAACAGCTATGTAGGGTTCTGTAAGCATTTTTGCATTATTACCAACAGCTATGTAGGGTTCTGTAAGCATTTGACCTGGATTATAACTAATATTTTGAGTAAAATGATGGAAATACATGGTGAAACGTTTTCAGGCCAGCTCATTTTCCCAAATTTGTCCATCATTTTTGACAGAATGTGAAGGTTTGCTCCACATTTGGGTGTGTGTGTGTGTGTGTGTGTGTGTGTGTGTGTGTGTGTGTGTGTTAGCTAATCCTCCATCTCGAACGCGAATGCTAATAATATATCGGTAACGAGTTTCAACTACAAAGTGATGAAGTGTAAGCTATTCCTCGCTTATGTCCCTTTCCAAATTTACGGGTAACCCATGTAAAAAGCGTGGTTTTGTAAACACGGGTAAAACACACACATGTGAAATACACCACGGGTGTGTCTTGGTCAGGTTTTTCATTGTTTTACGTAAACCAGTGTTAAACCTAGGTTTTGATATAACCCGGTGTTTCGAAACCCAGACATATGAAATCGACCTTAAAAGTTTTATAAGAACCAGACCAGATCTCGACTACATAACCGTTAGTTCCCAGACGCACGTGCGTTTTTAAAAATATGAAAATGTATTTTGTGATATTAAAAACACCAGGATGACCAGAAACACTTCGGATATACGGAAATGGATAATCTAACCAACACAATATAAGTAATGTATGGTTTCAGTTATCAAAAACGGCTCTAATAGTGAAAAGTATGCCTTAGTGTTTAAAAACTAAAAAAATTACCAAATGTTTGACACCCAATAGCGGATGATTAATAAATCAATGTGCTCTAGTGATATCGTTAAACAAAACAAAGTTTAACTTTGAAAACTAATCGGTCACTGTAACGTTCAATTTCAGATACGTTTCATAGATTTTCTTTTATTAGTGTTAGTTTTTTTGTGTGTGCGTTTTTTCTTTTTCTTATCCATTCCGAGCCGATTTGTTTTTCTTGTTCCAACCAGTGCACCACAACTGGGCAAAAACCGTAGTATGTGCTTTCTTGTCTGTGGGAAAGTGAATATAAAAGATCCCTTGCTGCATTAGGAAAAATGTAGCGGGTTTCTTCTGATGACTACGAGTCAGAATGACAAAATGTTTGACATACAATAGCCGATGATTAATTAACCAATGTGCTCTAGTGGTGTCGTTAAATAACACAAACTTTATAACTTTCTTTTTCTGTAGAACTACCTGACAATGGGGTGTGGTTCTTCGGTGCCGGAAGAGCACTTTCGCCTACAAGCTTTTGACTATAGTGAATTTGACAAACAGCAGGAATCGGCGCATGAAGACGTCGACGTCAATCGCGTCGGCGACACCGTCGACAACGTCAGCACGAACGGAGAAGATCGTCAGACATCGGATCAGAAACAAGATTGATGACCACGTCAGTCAGTGGCGGATCACGGGGTGTGTGGAGAAGTGAGGGGTGGGGATGAAAGGTACAGTCGCCGACTGCTAAAACGAAAGATCATATTCTGAAGGAAACAACGCGCGAGACTTGTCGTATCTCACGTATAGGAGATTGATCTAAACACACAGATCCTGTTGGCTACTCCACGGCGATAACCTAAAGGTGAAAGCCACAGCATCCAATGAAATTTACACTACGGCAACTGATTTTTCTCTAACGTATAACTGAATAAACGCACGAATGCTCTGAAAATAAATAGTACAGTGGGAAAGACGTTTATTTTAAATCGTCTTGTTTTTTCACGATAGGTATGAAAGAGAAAACTACAAACTGTCTTTTTCAGTTACATCTGAACTGGATATAATATAGTGTCGAACTCACATTCACTCGTTAGATAAAGTTTTAAGAAACTTGATTAATACATCAGAGTCGTAGCTAGTGGTGTGTGTGTGTGTGGGGCAAGAGGTGCTCCCCCCAAAAAAACAAATCTGGTAAAAATAATAGAAACTTTTAAAAAATCCTCTTCTTAACGGTTTGATGAGTTTTAAGTATGTATCCTCCCTGAAATGGCTGCAAAATGGTATTTCAGTCTCTAGATTTCAAAATGTTCCTGGGGGCATGCCCCTGGATCCCCTAGTGTCTTGCGCCTTCCATGCCCGTTCATTTTTCGCTCCAGACAGTGCACCACGACTGATATGTGCTATCTTGTCTGTGGGATGGTTTATATAAAAGATCCCTTGCTGCTAATCGAAGAGAGTAGCCCATGAAGTAGCGACAGCGGGGTTCCTCCCTCAATATCTGTGTGGTCCTTAACCTTATGTCTTATGCCATATAACCGTAAATAAAATGTGCTGAATGCGTCGTTAAATAAAACATTTCCTTCCTTCCTTCTTCTTCCATGCCCGTTCATTCCAAGAGATCGTCTGTTCCCTCCACAAAAAAACCCTAGCTACGTTTGATGAGTTTTAAGTATGTATCCTCTCTGACATAGCTGCAAAATGGTATTTCAGAGTCTCTAGATTTCAACATTTTCCTGGGGGCATGCCCCCGGATCCCCTAGTGTCGTGCGTTTTCCATGCCCGTTCATTCGAAGCGTTCATCTGCCCCCTCCACAACAGAAATCCTAGCTACGGCCCTGTAAATCATAAAAAAAAAAGAGAGAAAGAAATGTTTTATTTAACGACACACATTTTATTTACAGTATATGGCATCAGACATATGGTTATGGACCACACAGATATTGAGAGAGGAAACCCACTGTCGCCACTTCATGGGCTACTCTTTTTCGAGTAGCAGCAAGGGATCTTTTATATGCACCATCCCATAGACAGCATACCACGACCTTTGATATACCAGTCATGGTGCACTGCCTGGTACAAAAAACAGCCCTATGGGCCCACTGACGGGAATCGATCCCAAACCGACCGTGCACCGAGCAAGCGCTATACTACTGGGCTATGTCCCGCACTTTGTAAACGATAAATGCTATTTAACGGCATAGTCGCTGATTCACCAGGATGTAAAAATTATAACACTGATGTGTTTAACGACACCAGTACATGAGACTGACTCGTCACAATCATACATTGTTCAAAAATATATACATAACGCCCACTCATCTGTACATGATTCAATGTAAATTTTACAAATCACAAATACTGTGGAGAAGAAAAGTTAGTTTGTTTTGTTTAACTACACCACAAGAGCACACTGATTTCTCAATCATCGGCTATTGGATGTCAAACATTTGGTATTCTGACATATAGTCTTAAGAGAGGAAACCCGCTACAGTTTCCTCTTAATAGCAAGGACTCTTATTCCATGCATCATCCCATAAAACAGCACACATCACAGCCTTTGATATACCAGTCGTGGTGCACTGGCTGTGACGAGAAATAGACAATGGGTCAATCGACAGACACTGATCCTAGACCAAAGACCTCTTTACCAAACTTAAAGTTCGTTAGAGCACATTGGATTGACTCTCACTCTTAGAGGAAACCAAATACATCTTTCCATTAGCAGCAAGAGATCTTTTATATGCACTCTCCAGTTGACAGGACAGCGCATGGGCGGATCCAGGAAATATTTTTAGGGGGGGGGACCAAAAAAGAAGGGCACATTGACTCGTCAAAAGGGCACCTTACTACAAGTTTTGATATTTACAATTAATATGAATTCCTACAGTTCTACGTCATAATATACTAGCAATAATGAAGTAAATTGGCGTCACTCGCGTTAGAACCTCAATGGGGCCCCATTGAGACTCAATAACACAGACACATATCTGCAAGCTTGCGCATGTACACGAAAATCTTGATTTCATTTATCTACAATATAATTATTGTTTACTTAAAAAAAAAAAAATTCTACAAACAAAAAGGGCACTTGGACATTTTGAGGGCACTTGAAAAATTTTTGGGGGGGACGCGTCCCCCTGGTCCCCCCCCTTGGATCCGCCCATGCAGCGCATACCATGGCCTTCGATATAGCAACAGAGGAATAGACAATGGGTCCAGATACATTTTCCCATTAGCAGCAAGGGATCGTTTATATGCACTCTCCAGTTGACAGGAAAGCACATACCATGGCCTTTGATATACCAGCCGAGGTATACACAATGGGTCCAGATACAGTTTTCCATTAGCAGCAAGGGATCGTTTATATGCACTCTCCAGTTGACAGGACAGCACATACCATGGCCTTTGATATACCAGCCGAGGTATACACAATGGGTCCAGATACAGTTTTCCATTAGCAGCAACATCTAATAGCCGATGATTAATAAATCAATGTGCTCTAGTGGTGTCGTTAAACAAAACCAACCATTAGCAGCAAGGGATCTTTTATATGCATTCTCCGGTTGACAGGACAGCGCATACCATGGCCTTCGATATACCAGCCGTAGGACTAGATCCAGCCTCCCTCCTCACCCAATAAAACAAGGTCTGTACAGATCTACCAGAATGATCATATATGTTTGAAACACGAGGGGCGAATCCACGAGTTTGTGAAAGTGGATTGGACATGGTAAGAATTCTTGGAACAGGTTTTTAAACAGTATTTTTCATCACGTCCGAAAAAAGAAGGGTAGGGGAGGGGACACGCGCCGATGTCAACATCCCGTCGACTAGTGTGGGCAAAATACCATTTCTGACTGAGTCTCAGTGTTATCGCGGTTGTTTTGCATTAACAACTTAACGCTTATCTCGAATCATGCAGCATGGGCCCCCAAAGAGATTCTTCTGGATCCGCCACTAGTATGTGTGACGTGTCTAAACGGTGATGAAAAAGAAAGAAATGTTTCATTTAACGACGCACTCAACACATTTTATTTACGGTTATGTGGCGTCAGACATATGGTTAAGGACCACACAGATTTTGAGAGGAAACCCGCTGTCGCCACTTCATGGGCTACTCTTTCCGATTAGCAGCAAGGGATCTTTTATTTGCGCTTACCACAGGCAGGATTGCACAAACCATGGCCTTTGGTGAACCAGTTATGGATCACTGGTCGGTGCAAGTGGTTTACACCTACCCATTGAGCCTTGCGGAGCACTCACTCAGGGTCTGGAGTCGGTATCTGGATTTAAAATCCCATATGCCTCGACTGGGATCCGAACCCAGCACCTACCAGTCTGTTGACCGATGGCCTAACCACGACGCCACTGAAGCCGGTAAACGGTGATGAATGCAGTTTATAGGGGGCCGAGTCATGCTGCCCTGAAAGCCATATTGGAATAAAATGTCTGCTTCACCATAAGGGGGGGGGGGGATTTTTTTTTATCCCCGACACCCCTCCCCTGCGCACGCCTATGAGACGAGATAATTGCCAGAGGCGGATCGGGGGGGGGGATTTTGCGACACTTATAATTTTATTATATATATTAATTTTAATTTTTTCTACGATCCCCTCCAAACATCCCCTCCTCATGTCATTGCCCCCCCCCCATAATGGATTTTCTGGATCTGCCACCGATTGTCAAACAAAACCCCAATACACCATCATTTGGTAACCCACTAATTGACAGACACACAGGCACACACACACCACATCCTCGCACGCACACGCATTGTGCACACACACGGGATGTTATGTTATGTAACTGCAGAACTCCCCCGTCTGTTTTACAGGATAACTTACTTGAAGTGGTTCATGTGCACGTGGGTTGGGCGGGGAGCAGCTATCGTCTTGTAATCGATACTCCAAATGAAACAATTATTTACACTTCAAAAACAAGTGAACTTTTATAAAAAAAAAATCAATACGAACTAATCCCATATATACACATCAGTCAAATATCAGTCAAATAAAAAATAATTATAAATTATATTGGCGAGCTTAACTTCGAAATGTGATATCCCCCAAACTTTTCGCGGGAAATCTTCGACAACGTCACATGGGGAAATCCCTCAAACTAATGACCCTGACCTCTACCTTTAATTTACATGGACATGTCCAAAGCACGAGCCATAATTTCCTGCCTGTCGAAATGCTCTATGTAGTTAATAACAGATATCAAGAACACCAGAGGTAAGGCGACTAGATTGTATGCTTTTTTATTCAAGCACCATTGTTTATGAGTATTTTTTTTTTACTCACGTCTGCTGAATACCCTGACGAATACACGTTCTTCTCGCTAGTGAATTATGTCAAATGCCAAAATGGCGTCTTCCACTTCCTGTCGTGTTGCTTACAGTTTTTATCTTCCTGTAAAACCCGTCCACCCGTTCACATTATTTTGTTTCTATTATAGCGTGATGATTATTTGTGTCAATATAATTCCAAAACGTTAAATTATTTCACAGACTTTATGCAATCTGCATGATTTTTTTTTTTTTAGTAGGCAAAAATAAAATACACATCAGCCACAGCAGGTGACAAAGTGGGTAGGCCTATAGGCTACTTAATAAATAGTAAAACACTGTAGTCTTCAATTGAATTATGGGTGTGTAAAGCCCATCCACTATTTTCAAATACATGTGCACATTATACACTACATATAAAGCTATTCTAATTCATAACTTCTTTTTATTTGAATATACATGTATGTATCGTACCGTCATACAATTTCGATCGACATGTTTTCGATACTTTCTTTATAACTGCATGTATCGCGAGATTATGCGAGATATTACGTCACTATTAGTCTGAACATAAACAACGAAGTGTCTTTTTTCCTCACAATATTAAAAATGCTTCAAGTCAAGCTGCCAACTTTATGTTTTAATTATAATACCATATATAGTGTGCATGTTATCGGTTTTTCGTAATGCAATATTTTGGTACTAATGAAATGCCTCACATAGCGAAATCCAGGTATTACAAATCCCTGCAAAGTTATCGTCTGCAACACTGACATCTGACCTGCCAAAGTTAGAGGATATACTACGTGATCATTACACTGAACAATAAAATTTATGGAAGGCTGGTTGGGTTACCTCTTATGTCATTCACAGCAAAGTTCTTTTAGATAATTTCTGCTGGGGGCATGTTTACATGTACATTTACATTTACTACAAACAAAGGTGGTTTAGTGGAATTAGATTTTTTGAAAATATAATTTTATAGTTCTGTATCTCTGTTAGAGTACTTAAGTTGACAATCTGAATTTTGGTGTCATTGATACGTATAACAAGAGGATTAGACATTAACCTATGACAAAAACATAATGTAAATATGTTTTAAGTGAACACTGTCTATTGGTCTGAAGATTATTCAATATTTTTTTACAAGTTACAAACATTTTATGATTTTATTTTCAAATGAAGATTTTGATGTAAATTATTAAACGGAGTATAGACCCTTCACTGCCATAACAAGGACAAAAATAGACAGCCAATGAAAGTATCGAAAACATATGACGTTTGTAAAAATATAGCAGTAACACCTGTACGACTCAGCAGCTAGTGTTTATGGAGGAAAACTTGGCGTTCATGGGAAATTATCACTTTTTTTCACAATAAACTAATGTGACTTGAGAAAGGTAAAATATTATTTATGTACGAAGTACTGTTTTTATTATAGTTTAATTTTTTGCTTATCGTATCGAAAACATATGACGCCAGGATACCATAATATTTATCGTCAACGTCCCTAACTGCGTTATGTAGCGACCACCAAGCAAAGGGCCGCAACTCTAAACGCTTTTTATCATGTCGCCAAAAACGCGACCCCGAATACCTACATGTCGATTACGGCTTACCAGTCA